>NW_005803854.1:13046-15955 GCF_000240725.1 Microchloropsis gaditana
GAAAGGCACGGCGCCAGCGTCGTCTTCTCCAAGGAGGGGGGGGGAAATCAAGTTGGTCGGGCCCGGTGTAGGCACAGAAGGAAAATGCGAGGGCCATGGGGCTCTAGGGAGGCAGATGCCTGGTCGCGAACAAGGAAAAAAAATGACCCAAATGCAGCAAAAGCCTGAGTCTCCCTAGATGCCCGGAGGCTCTGTGTCGCTGCGCGCCTCTCGGCCGAAGCTATGGATGATTCCCCTGGGCAGGTGGCTGCCTAGGTCACGCCGCGCGCAAGGCTATCACACAATTTACATCCCAAAGTACGAGCGGTAGCAGCCAACTCATCTCCCCTTCTCCTCGGAGAGACCAGACGGGAACCTGAACAGCCGGTGGCGAGGAGATTCTCCATGTACCTTGCCTCCCCCTATATCTATAAGATATATAGATATACATATATATACCTTGTCCATTAATGTACAGCACACCCGACCCTGTCGCTCTCCCCGTCGTCGCACACGCCGTTGCCAGCGGGCGGTAAGCCTTCGCTCCCTAAGGGTATGGGTGGTGCTAGGAGCAATCTTCCCTCCCCGTATGGGACCGGCCAGACCCGCATCTGTCCCCTCGGCGTGCTTATGCCCCTTGGCTTTCGTCCCTCCCCTCGCGGTGCCGCGAGTCGTGCTCCTCCACACCCTGCTGCGCAGCCTGCGCCCTCTCCTTCTGCCGGGCTTTGAAGTCCTCCAGCCTCTCCCAGTACTCGATCCAGACGCAGTCGTCGCACCCTGTCGGCCACGGAGGGGAGAAAAGGTTCGAGTGGGGACATCAACCGTCAACGAGAGGAACCTGGCCTGCGCCCTGCCAATGCTCGCGCCGATTCATGCAATGCGTGCTGGGGTTTTGCAGGAGGGCCCTACGTACCGTTGCCGCAGCATTCGGACTCCCCGGGGGGCTCTGGCTCCTCCTCCACGCTGGCACCGCCGGGCTTTGCCGGCGGCGAATCGGAGGGGGCCAAGGAGGGGGTCGGAAAGGAGGAAGAGCTGGAGTACCGGGTCCTTCCGAAATGTTTCCAAACCGTGCGGAGCGTCAAGGCTCGCTTCGAGAAATGGCGCGCCACCAACCTTACTCCGAGATGGCCCTCCTCCAGTGCTCGACTTCCGCGACAATCAGGCAATGAACAAGGCCCAGAGCAGGGGCGTCTTCTATCCTCGCATTCCTTCAAACTACTTGTGTACCAGTACCACTGGCGGTTCCCGTCACTTTTATCGCGGCAACATAAGCCGCTATTACTGCGACAGCCGTTGCCCCAGCTCCTATGATGAGACCTCCAGAGTCGATATGGGAATACCACCCGCGAAATTTCCACCCACGCTGTCCTTGGCACCGCCGCCAGTCTGGTGATTGGCACGCTACGGTGGACGGACGAATCTCTCTGGCTTAATTAGTTTGTTCGGGGTCGGTGCGCATTAGAGATGGATGGATCGATGCCAGGATCACTCATTGAGCGGGGGCGGAGATTTGACCGTTAGTCACAAAGAGAGGAGTTTACGAAAAATAACGCAACGACGCAGGAAAATATTTCAGGGAGGACAACAAGCGCGTGGTTTGTCCAGGTCAGAACCCCAGAACGCTGGCGTTTCACGGCCTACTTCTTTCCCGCGGACCCCGCCACCGTCTCCGTACGTGCATGCGTCGCTTTAGCGAGAGAGATCGATTGCCTGCTTTGTGGTCGGCGTGGCGTCAGTCCGCCCTGATGAAGCACTCAGACCATCCCGTTGCTGATGTGGTGACTTTTTGCATGTATGCGAAAAGGAGCGAAGGCTTCATCGGCCCCCGTGCACCTGTGGAATTACTTTTTCAGAGACCTGCCACTGATTCCTTCCCCCTCCCATCTCCCCCTGGCCAGATCCTGCCACTTGACCGGGCAACAGTGGACTACTTTTTAGGACTGGCTCAAGGCAAACCCTGAAAATCTCTCCCTCCGTCTTTCTTACATAATCTGGAGCGGGAATCCACGAGATCTGCGAAAGGATGCGGGCGTCGTCGCCTCTGGTGGTTCTGCTCATGGTGGCGCTGGCCGCACTAGCAAAGGCCTCTGTCTTTGGCGGGCGAAAGAGAAGAGGGACGCCCGGGGGCTCAGGTATGTTAGCATCTGCACGTGTTATAGAAATGGCGGAGGCGGACTAATTTCCGCCTTCGATGACGGGCTTGTGAGACTTAAGCATCCCTCAAGTGGAGATGCCTGGACCAGACCTATCTCCTCTGGAGACGATGGAGGCAAACTTAATTACCTCCATCCTTTTTCCCTTCTCCTCCTTGCTGCTGGAAAGCGTTTTGCTACACAACACCTTTGAACAGGGGCTTCTTCCACCGCCCTTACATACTCCGGCCCTCGGGACTCTACAAATCCAACGACGACGACGCCTCGACCTTCTCTGTCCCCGACGCCTCCCCTACCCCCCAATCGTCGTCTCCCTCCCTCTCACCGTCTTCCTCTTCCTCCTCTTCCACCGCCATCTTTCCCTACGTGCGCGTGGAGGAAGCCGCCCATCCCCTCCTCCACCGGTCCCTCCCTCGCTCCTTCGCTTTTTTCCTACAGTGGGCACGCGCCATTTTCTTCCCCTCGCCCTGTACCCCTTCCTCCTCGCCCTCCTCCCGCTTAACCCCCGCAACCTCACCCCCTCCAGCCATCTGGCCCCGCCTTCGCGAAATCTGCCGCCCCGAATACCCCCTTCTCACTCTGAGCACCCTAACTCTCCTCCTGGCGGCGTCCGTGGAAGTAGCTGTGCCTCACTTTTCCTCCCAGGCCCTCAGCGCGATCCTCCAACAGAAGGGCCAGACAGAGTTTTTTAGGGCAGTCCAGCGCGTATTCGAGCTCGGTAGGGACGTGGACGTGCACGCCTTTTTCTCTTTCGGGATCGGTTCCTTCGCACTCCCT
>NW_005803854.1:15965-16470 GCF_000240725.1 Microchloropsis gaditana
GAGGGAGGGATGGGGGGGAGGGAGCAGAGGGCGTGGAGCGGGCGTGGTTGAGTGGGAAGGGGTTGGGGGAGAGGATCGCCGCCTCCTTCACAAGGAAGAGCGGCTAACGAGGGCAAGCGGATGGAGGGAAGAGAAGTACAGGGGAGGTGTCGAGGCACGGTGGAAAAGTGGACTTTCAGTTGCAACTTTTGAATCAAAGAGGGTTCAACAACCCTTCTCTCCCGTGCGACATTGGTTTAAAAACTTCCCCACGCCTAAGGAAAATTTCGACAAAATTTCGAACATGCATCGATCTCTGCATGACTTTGATTTCTCCGAATTGCTGACAACCCGACTCCTCGCCCCCCGCCTTCCCTCCTCACACGGCGAGCCCCTCCCTTGACACGCTTGGCCGTCATCTGTGCGGCCCCTCCAAATCTATCACTCGGTCGTGCAGCCCCACTAGACTCGCCCGGTGCCCCGTCGAGACCACAGTGACCCGCCTCCCTCCCTCCCTCCCACTCCC
>NW_005803854.1:17098-18459 GCF_000240725.1 Microchloropsis gaditana
CGGCTTTGTGCGGCATTTCCTAGCCCTGGACGTGTGAATAATAATGCCTGAGGGCCGCCACGCTGGACGATCGCTCAAAAAGAGCAACATGCGAAGGTTAACTCCAGAGGGTGCCGGGCCTGTGACTGTTTTCTTACGGTTCGTTCCACGCGTACAGGCTCAGATGTGCCCAGGAGCGATCTGTCCATGGATTTACTGTCGTTGTCATCCTTGAGTGTCGTAATCAAAAGTTTTTCAGAACACGGCTCTGATAGAGAACCCCCTCAAAGGGGCTAACCTCTTCATGAAGGGACGCCCAAAACTCACGCACGCACGCCCCTCAATCCGCAGCCAAAAAAAACAACTTGAAAGGGCATGCCTCCTTCAGCGTTTTCCTCCTCGCCACTGCCGCCAGTGGCCGGCTCCTCCGCCCTTTTGGCTGCTTTACGCCAGGGCATGGAGGCGCAGGGCCTGGATGCTCTCGTTGTTCCCTCCGAAGGTCAGTGCCAGCGCTGGGGGGACCCCAAGAACTCCTCGACACCAGGCATCGATATCTTACCTTTTCTTAATGCTGTAATACGCCTGATCATGCGTTTGTTTTGGCATTCATTCCCTTTCCTTTCCCTCCCTCGCCCTGCCTGTCTCCGCACCTCTCAGACGCCCACCTGTCTGAGTACGTCCCTGCACGCGACCGGCGGCGAGAGTACGTGACAGGATTCGGCGGAAGCGCGGGCACGGCGGTCGTCACACCCGAACATGCGTTACTGTGGACGGACGGGCGATATTTTCTTCAGGTACGAAGGAGGGAGGAGGCGAAGGAAGGGGGGGAGAGACGCCGCGTGCGACCTGACGCCCTCGAAAAGGGTCAGCTGTCAGCGAATCCGTGCAAAAGCCAAGTCGATCTTCCCTGCTGGGAGGCTTGCGGTGTCTGCTCTGTCTCTGTTATTGCTCGCAAGCACCCCATCTCACCGGCTCTCCCTGTCTGTCTCCTCCCTCCTCCCCGTCCGCAGGCGTCACAGGAGCTGGGGCCCGACTGGGTGTTGATGAAGGCGCTCGAGAAGGGCGTGCCCACGGTGGAGGCCTGGCTGGCCAGCCACCTCCACCAGACGAAGGTTTGAGGGGGAGAGGGAGGGGAGGGTGCTGCTGGCTTCGAGTAGGGGTGGCAGTCGGGAGGCGGGGGGTCGGGGAGCCGGCGGGTGACACCCTTTAGAGACCTCTCCTCACCCTCCTGTCGGGAAGCCGGCGGTTGACACCCTTTAGAGACCTCTCCTTACCCTCCTGTCCGCGCACAGGGCGGGGGCGTGGTGGGCGTGAACGGCCTCTTCCTCAACATGGGCCAGGCCCGCAGTTGGAAGTACGTGGCGCCTCCTCCCTCCCTCGAT
>NW_005803854.1:18469-24611 GCF_000240725.1 Microchloropsis gaditana
GCTTTAACGGCGGCGGCGAACGCGCCGGGACCCGTGACCTTGAGGTGGAACATGCTTAGAGGGCGGGGGGAGGAGAGCTGGGTCACGGGTGGAAGAGAGGGGGAAAAGGAAGGAGTCATTCTTATTCCAGGGAAAGGCGGGAGGAGGGAAGATGACCCCACCGTGAAGAACGGGCTCCCCCTCTTTCTCGATCGACTCGCCCAGGACGGCATCCGGGACGCGATACCTTGCCCCTGGTCTCCAGTGGGCGTGCGGCTGACGCACGGACGGCCGCCACACGGCTTCTGGGGCCTGTCTGCCTGGAAGGAAGGCTGGTTCGAGGTCCAGGACGAGGGCTCGCAGCTGGTCGCGCTGGCGACGCGGGTGAAGAGGGGGGAGGAAGTGCTGGACCTGTGTGCGGGCAACGGCGGGAAAACCTTGGCGATGGCGTCCTGGATTCTGAAGGACGGAAAAAAGGGAGGCAGTGAGGGGAGGCTGTGGGTGTATGATACGGAGCAGGCGCGGCTGAAACAATTGCTGGCGGGGGCAAGGAGGATGGGAGCGGAGAGGTTGGTCAGGGCAGTAGAGGATGAGGTGGCCTTGGAGGCATTGATGGGGAGGGAGGAAGACGGGCAGGGGAAAGGGAAGTGCGACGTGGTGCTTGTGGATGCGCCCTGCTCCTCAACGGGCGTGTTGCGGCGCCGACCTTCCCTCCGCTGGAACCTGAAGCCGGACGCCGCGCTCAACGCCCTCCCTGCCATCCAACGTCAGCTCCTGGTTCAGGCACAGCGATACGTGAAGGTGGGGGGAAGGCTCGTGTATGCGACGTGCTCCTTGCTCGAGGAGGAGAATGAGAAGGTGGCGGGTTGGTTTTTGGAGGAATTTGGTTCGGGAGCGAGGGAGGGAGGACGGGAGGGAGGGCGTTATCGACCCCTGCCTTGGGCCGAAGAAGAGGAACCTTTGCGAGCGGCGGCGGAAGCTTATGGAAAAAGGCAGGGACGGGCAAAAGGCATGGTAAAGGAGCTGGCGCCCGGCATGTTGCTTTTGATGCCCCATGTACACGGCACAGACGGCTTCTTTATTGCGAGATTTGAACGGTACCGTTGAAGGAGAGGAATTGGATGGGTGTACAGGGTTGTCCATCATGCACATAGACAAGATATTACTGTGAGAATGTAACTGAGGATATGTCGTGGAGTCTAATAAAATAAAAAAGTACGATCCATGCTTGCCGCGCTCATGATAAGCCTTGGGTTATCGATTTTTTCCACAATCTGTTGGAGGGCCCTCCGAGTGACCTGTATTTACCTTGCAACTTTATTTTATAACTGCTGATAATGGTAGCAATAACATTTTACTAAATCACTTGTTTTTGATTGGAAATACTTTGGCTTGACAAGACAGAAGAAATGCGGAGTTCAGAGCAAGCTTGCGGTTGAGAGTTCAGACTAGAAATCCACTTTTTAAACAAGGAGGAAAAACGGTTTTCCGTAGACTAGCAATAAGTAGAGCAAAATAAACCTTGTGATTTATATTGTTGTTCATTTGACGAATGTAAACGTCTTGCCCGACGTTTCCAGAACCCCGGTGCTCAAGTACTGCCCTTTGCTCAGGCCTGCCAGTCCTTACACTTGTAGGCCCGCGTGGTCAGGGATCCCAAAAATCCATTAAAAGGTCGAAAGCACATTTTTTCCATAAGCATGTCTTAGTATTGTACCTCTCCGCTCATAAAACACGATTGTTTTTCTGCTTCGCCTCGAACTTCCTGGGCGATTTGAGAAAAGAGAAAAGAAAGAACATTTTACGGGGGAAAAGCTTTTCCACCGGTATCATCGGATCAGCCGGAACGGCAATTACCAAGTGAGATTCCAAACCACGGAAGGGGTTGAAGAAAGTCGCCTCAAATTACACCCTCAACTGTGTGCGCATGTGACGAATGTCATTTTTATGCTGAGGCCGCCACCAGTTTTATAATATTTTCCCCCTATGAAATGAAAGGGAAGATCGAACGTCCATCCGACCTTCTCCAAGCGCATTGCTACGACTAGGTGCGATGGGCGGGGGACGGCCGAGGACGTGCTTGCTTGCCTACGGGCGTACTTTTTCTATCTTCACAACCATACAGGAAATTTAGAGCCTTACACATCACGGACAAAAAGATCGGTGTGATTAATTGACGTCCAGAACCATATAAGGGCACTCGAATCTTGTGAATTTTCAACCTCCTCCCGTTCTGTTCAATATCACAACATAATAGGTACACAATGCAGGAGAATGGTGGCCCTGGAAATGTGAATGATAGTGTGAATAATGAGGTTCCGGAGCGTGTTAACCATCCATCGGACTTGGCTGGGCACAAAAGCGAGTTGGGCCCTAGCCGTGAGGGCAATGGCGTTGAGCATAAGGCCGAACGACGGGATGACAAAGCTCTACAAAGAAGCCGAACTCTTCCCCACAGAATACTGTCTCGGCAGACTTCCAGCCAATCATTTATGGTGCGACAGCTGGAAAGTCTTCGCGCTCCGTCCTTGAGCCGCGTCGCCTTATCCGGTGCCCCCAGTGACATCCCGGACGTGGGACTGATGCTGCCTCACGTAGATTTGGACGTGAAAACCGAGGAGGCCAAGATGCTGTGTATTCCAGGAACGAGATGGCATATGCTTCTGGTGGTCCTTGCTTGCAGTATTGCGTTTGGACCCTCCTTTTCTCGCTCCATCTTGAGCGCAGTGAGTGCGGACGTGATGCTTGCCTTTGGCATGACGAAAGCCACCTACGGAGCTCTGTCAGGTCTACCGGCTATTCCCAACATCTTTGCCTCCCCCATTGGTGGTGCCATTGTCGACCGGTTGGGCGCGGATAAGAGTTGCGTCCTCTATTCGGGTATCACCGTCTTGGGCAGCATATGCCTGTCGACGGCCGTCTACATCCGTTCCGTCCATCTGCTCGCCGCCGCCCAGATCCTTCTCGGGATCGGGAGGGGTACGCTGGTCATTGCTCAGAAGGTGTTTCTCAAGCTGGCGGCGGACCCGAAGGAGACCTCCTTCCTCTTCGCCCTCTCCTTCTCCATCTCCCACGCTGGAATGTTCATGGCCTTCTTCCTCTCCCCCCTGATCGAGGACAACAGCCCCTATGGGTACCTGGCGAGCGTGTGGGCCAGCACAGGCATCACCGTGCTCTCCTTTCTCTGCACGATCCCCCTCCTGGGCAAGCTCAGACACATCCTCCCCTTGCTGAGGGCCGAGGAGCAGGAGTCTTTCTTGGCGGACGAGGAGGAGGAGGAGGAGGACGGGAAAGCGGGAGAAGCAGAGGAAGGGGGGGGCGGCCCGACGGCGTCCTCGAGGTGGGGCAGGCGAGAGGAAGGCTCGTGGGTGGAGCTGGTCGGCGCGGGCACCTTGCAACGGGTCATGAACGCGAGCAGAAGACAGGCGGGGGGCGCCTCCATGAGCGATCTGGCCAACCACCCGATCCCCTCCCCCTCCTGCTGGCAGACGGCCTATCAGTACTTCGAGGACCTGATCTCCATCCCCTTCTTCCTCCTGGTCCTCTGCATCGTCTGCTACTACATGGCCTTCGTCCCCCTGGAGACCTTCGCCGTCGACTACCTCAAGTCCGACCTGGGCTACAAGGCCTCCACTGCCTCGCTCGGGGCCTCCCTGGTCATGCTTGGCTCCGTCTTCCTCGGACCTTTTTTCGGCCTCCGCGTGGACATCGAGCTCTGGAAGAAGGGCGTGCCCGGGCAATGGACGCGCCGTTTGTGTCCGCCGGGGGCGACGCAGGCGTGGGCTATGTTCCTGACCGGGACGGGCATCCTCACCGTCACGCTCGCTCCCACCAAGTGGCCGTGGGGCTTCGCCTTGGTCAGCATCGGGTATGCCATGGCTTGCGCTGCACTCTGGTCGTCGGTGCCGGAGGTGGTGAAAGCCCGGTCCCTGGGGCTGGCCTTCGGGGTGATCCACGCCGTGATGGACGTCATGATCATGGTCACCGAGGTGGTGATAGGCCGGCTCTTGGATACCGGGCACACCTATGAATCCGCCGTGTGGCCCATGTTGGTCGGCTTCACGACGGCGGGTTTCCTCGCCACGCTCGCGCTGATGCATGTGTTGATGAAGCAAGTCAAATTGAACGCGGTCATTGCGGCTATGACGGATAACGAAAATTAGGACGAATAGCGCCTGGCCGTCTAGTTATGTCGCAAATTGGGGCCCAGACCTGTGCTAGCTTGCACACGTCCCAGGATTCGCCCTTTCTGAATGTAGTATGACATGCATGTGCAGTTAATTTCAAGGTGTCTTTTAGGGGTACCGAGGTCCTGAAAGCGTGGGGGTGGTATTTTAACCCTTTGTGGCGGATTTGAACGAGCAACACCGGGGTGCATGTAGATATGTTGACGGCTACAATCAGATGATATATTCATAAAATCATGATGTAGGTACTCGTCTACCGATTTTCCAGAACGCTCCAGTCGAGGACTATGTCATTGGTTTCGCGTATTTATTTTGACCTCGCCGACAACTGCACAATGACGAGTATATTTCCGGCTACCATTTAAGCAAGTAGATCACGTCGTAGTGCAAGGATGCTTTCTAGATAGCTACGTACGTTTTCCCCATGACAAAAGCAAGGCATCGCGGATAGACGTGAAAGAGATGGCGAGTCCTGCGTGGTGAAAGGTGGGAGCCCTCCTTACTGGGTCCTTGTTCCCCGTGGTGCATCTCACGGATGCTATTGGCTAAGCTTACATTGGTACTCAGTTACTACAGGCTGGCTGTCGTCGCAAAAATGCATACAGTTGGGTCGCAATGAGATCGGGTTTCCTCCTCCATCCTCTGAGCGCTACTGCCGCCACCACGGCCCCCTTCCTACTCAGCCCAAGAATCACGGCGACGTTTTCGACGCTGACACGTGCGAACTCGCTGCCGCGTATGGCTTCGTCCGCTTCTTATTCGATAGAGAATGACGGTGGCAACACTGCCCCCAATGTCGCGATTATTGGAGCGGGCATCGCGGGACTTACTTGCGCCCGTACGCTCCTAACCTCCTGCCCTACTGCTCGTGTCTCGCTCTTCGAAAAGAGTACCAGCCACGGTCGATGCGCCACACGGACCGTCCGTGGGATCGGCAACTTTGATCATGGGGCCCCGCATTTCTCAGCTTTTAGCCCTGCCTTTCGCGAGCAGGTCCAGACTTGGCGGGAAGCAGGCTTGGTAGTGCCCCTCTCACCTTTCACCTCGTCTTCCGACTCGACCTCGGCGGCGGCAACAGCCCGTTATGTTGTGCACCCCAGCATGCGCACTCTTCCTACGCATCTCGCGGAAGGACTCGCCGTACATCGGCCTCTTTTGATCGCCAAACTTGAGTACATTCGGAAGGCGCAAGGACAGGATGCCAGCCAGGAGCAGTCCGCCCCCTCCTCTCCTCCCGGTCATCAGGGCGGATGGGCCCTCCACCACGACCAGGGCACTGTCCCAGAAGTCTTTGATGCCGTCGTGGTCGCGGTCCCCGCGGAGCAAAGCTGTGCCCTCTTGTCGCCCGTGTCCCCGGGCCTGGCCTCCCTACTCGCACCGGTTCGGAGCCGTCCTTGTCTGAGCGTGCTTGTGGCTTGGGATGGGCCTACAGGCGCCCCTTGGAGCGAGTGGACGGCCGACATGGATGGCGAAGACGGGTACGTGGGAGGTGACAGCCATGTGCGAGTGTCTGGGCCCGGTCTGGCGTTCGACCTGTGCCTCCAGGTTCACTCCCTCCTCTTCCCCCAAGACCATTCGAGACTGCCACCCCTCTTCTACCCTCCGACCGACTTCCTCTCTCTTTCCCGCATCCCATGCACTATCCCTTATTCCAAACCTTCTTCCCCCCCCTCTGCCCTTTGTACCCCTCTCAGCATCCTAGCCAGCGCCCGCCGCGATGACTTGAAGACAGCAGGGCGGCCAGGGATGGAGGGACGGAGGGAGGGAGGGAGGGAAGGTGAATTGTGGGTGTTTCATGCCACACCTGAGTACTCCGCCCGTTACATCCAGACCGAGCCCTTCCCCCAGGAAAAAGTCGTGTCCGATGTGTTGCGCTCTTTTTCGGGGAAATTCGGGAGCGGCCACGAAGGTGGCGGCACGCGACAGGGAAGGAGGAAGAAACCGGCTTACGTCGCCGTCCAGCGTTGGTTGTACTC
>NW_005803854.1:24900-26980 GCF_000240725.1 Microchloropsis gaditana
ACAGGAAGGTGTTTTTCAGGCGCGAAGAAGGACGGGAAGAAGAAAAAGAGATGGAGGGATGCGACGATCTTGGGGAGGAGAGGGGGAGGGAGGAGACAAAGTATGAGTGTGAAATAGTGGAGGAGATATGCGCGTACGTGCTGTTGAAAATAAACCAGGATTTGTTCATGGAGCTGGCTGACTTTTTCACATGATTGAGGAATAGAAGGCGCGTAGAATTCGTATGGGACCCACGGGTCGTCGAGTGCTTGTGCTGGAAAGTGTGCAGATAGGGGAATTTATCAAGCGCTGGGGCAGAATTATATCCAGGTTCAAGAAGAGACATAGAGTGTAGAAACAGGGCAGATTCATATGTCAAAGCATGGTGAATAAATAGCAGGAAGGGATTGAGGACAAACGATAAGAAGAAGAAATATTTGCCCGGAAGATCGATGTGGAATTCTCGTGTGAAACTATCACACATGGAGAGTAAAGTCGTGGTTGACCAGTTTTGGGCGGTAGTAGAGTCCCTCCATATTTCCTATCGTGGGAAATTTGTGCTCGTCTAGAGGCCGTTTTTTGCAAGTAGAGAAAAAAAAAGCGATTGTCCGCACTCACCGCCTGAGCCTTTCATAACCACTCTATTCCTCCACTGCTCGTTTTAGTTTTTATGATAAGCATGCATTCGACTGTAGCAAAGAAGCAAGCCAGTGTACGATGCTTTTCGACGCGCACTCACCGCCTTAGCCTTTCATAACCACTCTATTCCTCCACTGCTCGTTTTAGTTTCGACTCGGAAAAGCATGTATTCGACTGTAGCAAAGAAGCAAGCCAGTGTATGATGCTTTTCGACGGGCAACCTCTCGGAACCTCTTGGGACACTGGGATTTTTAGAATTTTGAATTTTTAAATCCATCATCATCGATCACGATCACAGCACGCGTTCGAGCCGCCTGCCAACTTTGGAAACACCTCAATATTTTCCCCGCATAAAGTTTCATTCCTCAAAATGTGCATATTTGCATGGTATGACAGGGTCCGTATGTCAGGGCGTCAAGAAACGCAACCATTGGCATCCGTTCGATGCAATGGTAACAATCGTCGCCGCCTCGCCCTCTTTTGCGTTCTTCTTCCTTTAGCATACGCATTTCCACTTCGATCGCAGCCAGCCGCGCAATTCTGTCTATCAACATCGCCCATGCTTCCTGTGCCATGGATCTGCACTGTTTATCCCTCGGTTTCACTCAAATCGTGTGCCCGGTTGAGTAACTCTTTGCGCCGCTCTAAGGATGTCAGCGGCAGCAGTAGCAGTATCAGCAGCACCCAAACGAGTGACATACACAACGACCACCCGAAGAAACCCTACAACAATGGCAGTGCCACCTTTGCCTACTTTGATGCCAGTAAGTCTATTTCTTACACATCGCGTTTTGCCGTGCGCGCTTTTTCCTTATGCCAAATATCATCCCGTCAAAATGCATTGTCCCTCCAGGTCTAGGAAACGTGCTGGTAACGGAGGAGGCAGATGGAAAGAGTATGAAAGGCGACGGCAAGGATGGGAATGGCACCCTGAGGGGCCTCGCACCAGGTCAGATTGCCCTTGCCGATGAAGTGTGCCTGCGGGTGATTGAGCTCATGCTAGAACCCGACGCCCGCCCGACGGAATGGTTGCTTCGAAAGGCGCTGCAGAGGGATGGCCAAGCGTTGGGTAATGGTGGACGGGAAGTGGTGGGGAGGCGGTGCCTGGGGATCACGAGCCTGTTGGGTCGGTTGATGTACATCGGGAACGAGGCCCTGCGACAGCTGCGGGCGATGCGGGAACTGGCAGGCGGGGCGGAGGAAAGGAGGCAGGGGAGGGAGGAGGGGACGGTGACAGATAGATTGGGACTGCGCAATGAGGACATGCCGCAAGAGGAGAAGAAAAGGGAGGGGATACGATGGCGTCTTCCCGCCAACGAGTCGCGAAGGAGGCCGTTCGCCCTCCGCCCTCCACTCACAAGCCTCAGCCTGCCACTCTCCTCCCGAAACATGGCGCGCTTGCTTCTCGGGCAGTATATTTTGCATCATGAGCGTAGTCCTGACGGCATTGACGACCTTGGAC
>NW_005803854.1:28153-29321 GCF_000240725.1 Microchloropsis gaditana
CCCTCCCCCCCCCCTCTTTCCCTCCCTGGTGCTCCTTGTCTTCCCCCTCCTTTCTTTCCCTCTTTTGCGCGTCCGTTGACTATCCCCCCCTCCCTTTCCCTCATTTCCATGTCCTTGCCCATTGACTCTCCTTTTCCCTCCAGGGGAGGAGTCTGTCGTCAGGCTATTGCTCCATTACGGCGCCGATCCCACCTTAGCCGACGCGCAAGGGGGTTTGCCTGTGCAGGTGCGCTCTCTCTCTGGCTTCATCCCTCTAATGCTTTCCCTCTTTTTTCCCTCTCATCAGCTTTTTGGTGTGGGTCATATGTTTCGCAATTGTCAATTCTTGGCTATGTCGTTTTAATCTATTCCCTTGCTCTCTCCTCCTTTTATGGGAGCCTACACCACTACAAATCCGACATTTCCTCAAAGGAGAATCTTATTTTATATATTGTTTATGTTTGTAACCCAAAAGCATGCATGTACACGGTGGGGTTGGGGCGTGGGGCGGTTTTTGGTACATTGGTTCGAGTGCTAGTCCGTCCCGCAAGCCCCCCCCTCGCCCACAGCGACATGCCCGCAGGCTGTCAAAAATATCTTTCGAGGAGCTTCCCCGACTATTCTGAGGAGCATCGCCGCTTCCTTTTGTAAACTGCACGCTTAATGGTGACCCTGAACCACGCTGCATGGCAGACAAGAAAAGAGACAATGGAAGTGACCTTGTGTCGGCCCGGTCGGTACTCTGTTCGGGGCGATGAAGCCCCTAAGGTAGCCCCATCGCGTGCCTGATGGTCATGTATTATTGCCGAAATCGCCGTCTGCAAAAAAAGACCAGATCATGGCAAGAGCTTCCTCGCAACCGACAAACGGTTGAAAGGAGTAGATAATTGTTTTACGCGTACAGATGTTTATCCATGGGCATGCCTGCATTCACTCTTCGTTTGCCGAACCCGACTTACTTGCGCGTTCTTGGAAAATGCCACGCTGTGGACAATGCGCTGGACACATGCTACTGAAGCTTTCTGATGATTGCAGTCTCTCGTTCCACGACTACATAGGGCATCGGTTGTGGACACACGTTTCTCCACCCCTGAGGGATTCAGTGAGCTTTCTGGCCGAAGTAAGCGTGCGCGTGGAGCCAGTCTGGCATCCTGTGACACTAGTTGCAGGGGCACGCAACAAGACATTC
>NW_005803854.1:31889-34815 GCF_000240725.1 Microchloropsis gaditana
TCAAATATGGGCCGTGACACGGCCACCAGGGAGAGGAAGAGAAGCCGCCAGGATCCTTTGTAGGATGGGGACGTCGGGTCGCACAGGGGGGCGGCCCAATGATGCCGGCAGATCTACAGGGGCGAGGCCGGCGGGAGGAGAGGAAGAAGACCACGTTAGGGATGGAGGCAGTAGGCAGGGCCAGGAGGGACTGAGAATCGCCATTGCTTCCGGGCCCAGGTCACGGCGTGGGCACATTTCTGACCCATCAGCTTCAACGCGGCCCCTTCTCCACCCCTTACTCTCTCCTCCCTTCCATAAGCCACGTCTCTTCAATTCCATCACCTTCCCCCTCAGCCTCATCTGGTGCCTTTTCGTCCTCATTATTTCTCCTTCACTTTCTTTTTCTCACCTCGGGATAGAAGGAGGGCGACTGATCCAAAATACTCCTCCACGTGCGGCAGACCCCCTGAAAGTTTGCAACGTCCTGCAAGGCACACAACCAGGAAATCTGAAGGTGGATTGACTTATGGTTGAGTGCATTTAGATTTATCTATTGTCAAGTTTCAGATCAGCTTGCAATGCTATTGAGGACATGCAAGATTAAATCATCGTCTGCGACGCCTGGGGAGGTTCCCCCGCTGACGCGTGACTTGCACGTTTTTTTCTTCCACCCTCATTACTTTTTTATGTCCTGCGACCAACGAAGCCATTCAAGTACCTATACACGCCGTCCGTCTATCTTACATGATGCACCATGATGCACGCTTTGACCAATGCACTGTTTAAACCTATAGACATCTTTTTTGTATGCCCCTTTTGTATGCCCAAGACGAACCTGATGCAACAGGTCTATCGGTAATGTTGCCCAACCTGTCGCTTGTCCTGGTTCCGAATGCGCCAACGCCATGACCTACACCAGATTTAGCCCAAACGTTCCCTGAATCGTTGGAGATCTGGGGAAAAGGATGCGTCTGTGAGAAAAATGCGACCTTTTCGCTGCGGGATTTTGCCAGGTATTTTTGCTCACAGTTTAGGACAAGAGGGCGTTCCGATCCGTTCCGATCCGCTCAATGTCGCATCGCTAAAGAAATCTGATAAAGGCATCGTCTACTTGAGAAATTTTTCATAAAAGCTCCTAGCAATTCGCAAATGGTGGTTATACGAAAAACTTCGTATAAAGTGCATATACACAAAGGCTATAGTCTATTTGTTCCTCTATCTGACAGAACCATAAGGCCAATTGCCATGACAAGATCTGCCATGACAAGATCTGGGTCCTCTCCTTTAAGGAGGCATTTCTTGGTGTTGAAGGCTGAGAAACGTGTGGTCATAAATTGGTATTGGCTGCCAATTCGACCGCAGCATCGCATGTTGCTAAATCTTTGCGATTACCAAGCCATAATCTGTCACGCGACACATCTCATGTTCATCAGTCGTACTTAATGCTTTTAACAACAATTGGCAAATAAAATGATGTATTTTGTCTTGCATGACAAAAGAATGTTGTCATCTCCCTCAATCTGCTCCGGATTTCCGGACGGATTCTTTTCCATTAATGCCTCCCATTCCCTCAACTTCTCTTCTAGTTCTTCAAGTACATCTTTAACAATGCGTACAGTGCCGTGCACTCATTATCGAGCCATGCGAAGGCATTGATAGGGTTGCCTCTGATAGGAAAGGGGTGAATGCTTGATTGGGTGCTTGTTATCCCATTAAAATTTATTTTCTTTTTTGGTGTCATCTTCGCTAAGAGACATTCGTTCATTTGGCCTTCTAAGCGTGTCTTCTGCGTCGAAATTCATAGTAAAAGGACCTTCAAGAAACGATGCTTCTTGAGAGTCGCATCCTTCGCACTCATCACTTTTCTGATTCCTATTCGCGCACAAGTATTCTGTCATCGTGTCTGCTCGCGTGGTAATGGGGGACGAGGAGCATTCAACCTCAGATGTTGTTCTACGCGCCCCATTTCCGATATCCAAGAGCATTTTAAGCTCTTCCGCACGCGTCATGTAGCCATGAATCTTCATCTTCAATGCGTCTCGCGCAGTGGCCGCCTTCTCCAGCTTTAACCATTCCATTAGATGTACAAGACTTTCCTTATAATGGAAAAAGGCCCGGCGCCTTTCTCCTGCCCTGTCGGCTTTGACTGCTTTAGAAGAGTGATCAATGGCTCGTGACTGCAACGCAAGCATTATATACGCTCTTTAAAATGCCTAATTGTGGGGGATTGGGCATCGGGTCGTAAGGAAGTCGGAACATAAATGGGAAGCCGACAGACCCTGACTTGAAAATGCAAAATGTCAAGAGTTACACTTCAGAATTGTAAAGAAGGAAAACTTGAAATTTGATCTGTCTTTTTTTGCTCGAAGACTTAATCACGACAAAATTGCTACAGCACACAATCATTCCTCGCTGCGTTGCAATAGAGCGGAAAGAAACAAAATGACAACAGAAAAAATCTTGATATGACGCAGCGGCTGCGTTTATGACCGGAATTTGCGGTAAGAGGCTAAGGAAGGTTATCAAAATTAGGCGTTCTACCCCATTTCTTTCATTTGCAGGCATTTAAGAAGCATGGAGCATAAATCCTATGGAGAATAGCTCCGTTGCTTCTTGGAGTTTGTGTTTCCCCCGTTCCGATCTTCCCGTGTCACACATTGCAAAGCTTTTTAACCGCCCACAGAAAATGGAAATTTGTCAATTGTTCTTCACGACAATTTGCATTAAGACGAATGAAAATTGCTTTCAAGAATATGCCCCGTCTCTCGTCATTTTCTGGTCAACGCGAGGCTGCTCGTTTCCGTCTCGGCGTCACTGCCGCTTTTGGTTGGATTCCATACTTCTGTACAGCGTCCTCCTTTGGCTCATCTCCTTTCCCACTCCTCCTTCCCCTCTTACAATCATGATTTTTAAAAGCAATTGCCTCCACCCCTGGGGCCTCCTC
>NW_005803854.1:34825-40539 GCF_000240725.1 Microchloropsis gaditana
CAGGAGATGGGGATCTCGCCGTTGCGTCGGGAGGGTCAGAGAGGGAGGCTGGCCAAGCGTGGCAGACGAGGGAAGAAGTCTGGCCAAGCGTGGCAGAAGAGGGAAGAAACAAGAAACAGTTCAGAGAGGTAGTGCGCCTTACCGTGCGCTGCGGCCTCCGGCGCCCTCTGGGTTATCTGCTCACGGCCCGTGGCTGAGAGACAACCAGCGTACACTTTCCACCTCCTCCCCCTTGGCTCCTCCCTCCTCCCCTCCTTCTTTTCCTCCTCCCGACACGCCAAACTTTCGGCGGCCAAAGCCATGGCCAAATCGAATCCGAAGCCCGAGTCACAGCCCGTGATGAGGATGGCCCGCTCCTCTCTGGCCTCGCCGTTTTTCCCCTTCATAAATAGGATCTTGGGTGTTAAAAAACGACGCACGTGAAGCTGATCAGGAGGGATGACTTCGCGAATGCACCATGCAGACTCTCCTCGTGTCTCCTTTCCTTGACGCGTGCGGATGATATCAAGCGGTACTCACCAGACTCTTGACTTCCTGGCGTGCGAACGAGTAGATGGCAAAAAGGGTGTCGAGCACGAAGAAGAGGATGTGACAAAGGAGGTAGAAAGGGGCCATGGCGATGTAGAAAGCCCACACCACATACCAGGCGAGGTCAAAGAGGATGGGAAGGTGCAGCACATTGTTGGTGGCCTGAAGGAGGATGTTTGGTAGCTGGAGAAGGAGGGAGGAGAACGAGGCTTCCAAAAAGGAGAGATGCAGGCATGTATCAGGAATTGAAGACATATTCATGGGAGGGTGAGGCATGTGTGGGACAAAAGAAATTGGCTTTTGTAAGAATATCGAGCGCTCATAAACCTCAACGCGCCGTTCTTCAGGGAGGATTGTGGTGCTCCAATGCAACGTAAACTACCCTTTGCGAACGTTATAAGACCTTTTCTAGTAAAGCCATGCACCTTTTCTGCTTACCTCTTTTCTCCACATTCGTCACTTGCCTGTCTCCATTCATATCGTTCCGTGTGGATGTACCTGTCGGGCTGTCGAAGTGGTGAAATTGCCGGACAAACAGCATAACAAGACGGCAAGTGGAAGTTTTCCAGCGACTTTCAAGTCTTCAACCCCCAGGGACATGCGTGTGTTCCTAAAACCACCACGCCCCCGAACCTTGTCGGGCAGCAAAGACGAACGACCGATTTCTCCGTTTTGAAAAGGCGGCAACTACTCCTCACTTCCTTGCAGCTTTCACAGTGGTCGTCGCGGACGTCTTGACCAGCATGTGGGACATTCGCAGTGCGTGATAACCTCCTCTCTCCAGTGACCCTCGCCCCCGGCGTTTCTGAAAATTGTGTTGCCTTGTTTGCTCTACCTTACAAACAAATGTGGACATAGATACGCAATTTCTTAGGCAGATAATCAAATGAGTCCTCATTTCTCGCATCCGCTCTGCCCAGAGAGCTCATCCTTCACCCGTTCTTCTTCTTTCTTTTGCCGCGATAAGGAATGATGTTGGGAGTTAGACAGCACACCACGTTGTACTCCACCACGACTACAATAACCAAGAATACTAATGGACGAGGCATATAACTTTGAACGCTAACGTACGAGTGATTTATTTTTCAAGCTCGTCAAATTACTGGTGTGTCATCCTCCATCCCTCACTTCCCCTTCGATTCCATGTCCTCATTCCAACTTTACATACTCTACCCTCCGCGTGCCCTCACCATCTTTCCTCCTCCACTTAGGCTCAGTCATCAGTTCGCTACGCGACGATAGGGATGTACTCGGACATTCACGGGAGCAGCATGCTAGGACATGGTTCGGGCTGACGACCACAAAAAAAAAGTGACAGGGGGGGCTAGCTCCGTCACGTCTGTCAAGGGAAGGGCTGCATTCTCATCGCACCCAGTTCAAGGAGAAGCCTAGTTTCCGTTCAAGTTTTGCAATGCACCTTGGTGAGTGGAGACACCTTGAAGAATCATGCCTGCGGCAGCAATCATGGCAAGGCGGCCGTTCTTCACTTCCTTGAGCTATAGAGGTTTGAAAAGGCAAGAATAAGATTTGTCATTACGAGCTACGAGCATAGAAGGCATATGGAACATTCTGCTGTCAAGACCTCGACAGCGGTTGTAGATGCTGTACGTCTCCAATACATCTCTGGGGGCCTCTCTTCTGGCATCGCCCCTCTGCAATCCTCACCTGCAAGTCTTTGAACTTGGCGGGGTCCTTTCCAAAGCCCAGGGGGTCAAAGTTGTAGTCGCCGGGCGCTCGATCCCCGTTTTGACGGCCCTGGGTGGTGGCGACACCCGAGATCACTTCCAAAATCGCAATAGCTACCAAGGCCGCCCCCACGAGGGAAGGCTTCTCGGCGTACACGGTCCAGAACGCATCCATTTGGCTCTTGGTGGAGGGGAAACCGGGGGCGGGTCCCACAGCCTCCACGAAGAGAATGCCGGCCGCGGCCATCATCCCGAGGCGGCAGTGCTTGAGTTCCGCCTCCCGCAACCAGTACAGGTCGATGCCGACTTCGTTGATCTCTGACAGGCCCAAGGGGTCGAAGCCAACGTCACCCGCCATGGACCCGTCCAAATTCTTGGGCTTCATCAGAAAGGGAAGGGACTTGGATCGTTCCGCCATCATGGTAGTGCGGCCTCGCATGGCTTTCCCTGCGGAGGAGGCTGTGGGGAAGGCCACCGGAGCCACAAAACCAGCCGCGCATGGGAGGAGGGCAGCAAGAGCAAATACTGTCTTCATATTACTTATTTGGTGAACTGTGGGAGTGTGGAAGGATCCTTTCAGTATTAAGTTGAATTTTGATCCGCTGAGGACTTCCTGCTCGAGGTTGGATTGGGAGGATTAAGTGGGCAACTGTTATCCCAAACATCACGGGAACTTGTCTCATCGTAGTCCGAAGAGGGGTAATCAACCAATAAATGATTTCTACTCGAGAGGAGGACAACAAACAGTGTATGTGCACGAAAAGCAGGTAATAAAAAAGGCTGCTAAAGGGGGGCAGCCGGCAATCGCGTTCGGACATGATCTTGGAACAAGAAGTAAGTTAGGGGCATCACTCGGCACTCAACAATCAACGAGACGCCAAAAGCTGAAATTTCCCTGACCGAGACCCCTGCTACCATTAACAACGATTCTTAGTCCGGCGGCCTTCCGTACTGGCCGCGCTCCCGTCGATAGTGTGCCCAAGACAAAGGCGGCAGAAGCCGGCGAACAAGGATTTGAGGTCAAGGTGGGTGTCGTTCGCGCCAAAATTTTAAATTTGTAACCGCAGGCTTCGCGCAATTTTTAAAAACTTGGGGAGCCGGGCGTTTTTCGATGCCCGTCTTCTGAAAGGGAGGGGGTTTATCAAGAGAAAAGCAAAGGCAAGCGCGTGGCTTCGTTCTTCTTTTTTTTGCTTGGCATCCCTTGATTTGTGTAATTGGGAAATGGAGCGCGTCGGGGGCTAGAAACCAGAAGTACACATCGGACTATTACGATCGTGAAGCGTCGTCGTGGATTTGGCGAGTATTTTACAACAAAAGGCATGCATGCATACACTGTGCGAGGTCGAACATACTCGTGAGAGCCTACATGCTCTTTCCGTCGACTCTGAATCCTCATCGCGCCAAACGAGTAAAGCACGCGTCCAATTATTTTCTTTTCACTTTTTCGATAGCCGGAAGCGCAGGGCCTAGGAATTTGTACCCGTCATCTTTCATTCTGCAACCAATTCCGGTCCAGGATAAAATAGAATTAACCCTTATCTGTGCCATGGTGTGCCCTTGCACCGAAAAGAAAGGGCCGTGAAGCGCAGCCCCTTTTCCCATTGCTTCGTCGACCTTCTCGATCGCCATTCCGTCAAAATACACATTTCCTCTCCATCGGTGAAAAAGTTTTTTTCTTGCTTCACGTAAGCCCCCAAACTGCCTCTTGATCACATTTGTTGCTTCTCTACCCTCTGCAATTCCTCACACGCCTCATGAAGATAATTTAATCTTGGGGGTCTGTCTTTCGACGCCAATTCTGCAGGATTGAGAAAAGAAAGGGTGTATCAGGGACAGGGAGCCGTACGGGATAAGCAACTTGTATGTGTCATACACAAGGAAGGGAAGATGCAACGGGTTGCGCAAAATCGGTGAGAGAGCGACAGAAGGGGGGATATCCATCACAAGGTCTTACGTTTGGGTCGGGGTCATAGACAAATTGAAAATCTTGAAAAAGGATGTCGACGATGAAGATCATCCCTGCAAAAATGATGAAGACGGTCTGCAGATGGACAGAGCGAGGGTAGAGAGAGGACCGGAGAGGATATCGATGAGGATTGTGAGCCTCTGTTCAACATGAAAAAGTCGACACTGCGCCCGCCAGACTCAAGACATAAATTTTGGCTCTTCAAAGTTGCAGAAAAGCATTCCACACAAGGCTTCGACAGGTCAATGTGGGCAAGGGTAAATACACATCCGGCCTGTATTCTCTCCTACGCACGATATGACCGGCGTGGGAGGATACCTGGGACAATATACCAGTAGACGCGAAAATATATCACAAGAGTGCATGCACATACGTACATAGTAGATCCAGATGCTCTTCCGGGTGAATATGGCAAACATAAAGAGAAGGGCCAGGATGAAAAGCTGCAAGTAATGCCGGCCTTTGAGGACACTGCTTTCACCCATGACCAACCACCCTGCTGCAGCTGCTGCGGCTACTCCTCGCACTAAGACTTGTGTGGCAGCTACTGCTAGTGATGGATGCCACACGACCGTGTGCATTAGCGTGAAAAGAAAAGAGAAAGGCATGAGCGACTCGGATAAAGGGGCTGAAGGGAGTTGAGGACGGGGTTGACGCTTACACCTCCTTCCCTCTCTCCACCGACGTCCACGCCAGAGGTAGGCATCAGAATACAACAGGGAAGAAGGAGATAACGATGGCGTGAGACTTCTGTGGCCACGGTGCGCACCCGACATCATGTCGCACAGGTGAGAATCTGGCCCGTCTCGGCTTCTTGCTAGTTGCACCGAGGGAGACCTCAACGATTGTGTCTCAACTCAATGAGTGCGCTTGCGAAATGCACGGCGTGTGAGTCTTCAATGAGCTGATACACACACTTTCCCGATGGGGCGGGCTACTGTGGTCAAATGTCTGGATCCTGCTTGTTTGTCTGACCTCTCTCGCCGGCGGCCAGCGTCATCGGGCGAAGGCCCAGACGGAAGGGGGACTGGAGCGAGGGCCCCCAAAAAGACGCGAGATTGCATGCTGCTCCAAAACACAGTGCATATCCATGTAAGAATACGAACATTCTCCAAATATGTGTACAACCAACAAAGTATTCCTTTTCAGAACAAGAAAAAAAATCAAAATTTGTCTTGTGAAAGGCAAGGGGGTGAGGCCTTGCAAAAGCAAAGTGCTAAGTTCGACATTTTTTTTGGGTACGAGACTATCCATTACCGCATAAAGAAGTGTGTACGACGCCTTCATACATTTTCATGTGTCCGTGAAGGAGATCACTTGAGGGTAAAGGACGTATCAGGCAATAACCATCGCCTTTTCATCGATATTGAAGATGGGCCACCGTGAGCGGGAAGAAAGCGAGTTCGCAACATGAAGCAGGTGGATAAATTTTGCAAGATTTTCTTTCTTCTATTTCCTCTTTCATTTCTGAGATCGTTCCCATGTTTTTCCATCCGAAAACAATCTCCTCTTCACCTCATCGAACAGTCTCCTAT
>NW_005803854.1:40549-40706 GCF_000240725.1 Microchloropsis gaditana
GAGGGAAGACGAGGCACCTTGTCAGCGTCGCTCGTGGCTGGCTCCGTCCTCCTTGTCTTCATCCACGCCCTGCGGAGCTCTTCTATAGTGATACAACCTTCTTCTACATTGATACAATCCTCTTCTACATTGATACAATCCTCCTCATCTGCCGCCT
>NW_005803854.1:43515-46467 GCF_000240725.1 Microchloropsis gaditana
GGGCACGAGCAGTCCTTGGTGACGGGGAACTCTGGCGCGCGTATCGCGGGGGGTGTGGTCGGGATAGTCTCTGCATAAGGAGGAGGGAAAAGGAAGGGCAGATCCCTGTCTCGGCGCTTGGGGCTTGGTCAAGGAAGCAGAGGCTGGAGGAGGGAGGGCGGGGCAGAGGGAGGGAATGGAAGGAGGGGGCACTGGTTTGAGAGAAGGCGAGGGAGGAAGGGATGGGGGCGCAGCTTTTTTACGGAAAGTAGAAATGCCAGCAGGTACCCGCGCTGTCCCTCTCCCACGTTTCTTTCCTTCCGATGTTTCTCGACCCTCGGCCACCCATGAGCCGCCCAACCGTCATCGTCCAGCAGCAAAGAATAGGTCGACTGGCAATCGATCATCGGGCCAAAATTAGATGTTGCGTTCCAGCGAAGTCTATTATTATTCGTGCTTGGACGTTTTTAAGGGGGTCAAGTATTCCACGGTAATGGACATCCTGTCCGCGTATCACCAGATAGATATTGAGGCAGACTCGATAGAGCAAACGGCCTTGGTGTGTATACTCGGTCGGTACGAGTTTCTACGCGCAAGCTTGGGGTCGAAAAAGACTACCCGGATTTTCCACGTGAGTCCTCGAAATACGAGGTCGGCTAATCGCCTCCACAATCCTGGCAGGTTTCTCATACCGAACATTGCTCTGCGGAACTCGTACTCTCTAAACTTGCGAACGAACGCCGTCTTTTCCACCGGATCCGCCTCGCCCTCTGTCTCATGATACGCGAGCAGGATGCCCG
Organism: Microchloropsis gaditana; assembly: GCF_000240725.1. NCBI lineage: Eukaryota > Eustigmatophyceae > Eustigmatales > Monodopsidaceae > Microchloropsis > Microchloropsis gaditana. Next base: position 44,295 of record NW_005803854.1, read on the forward strand.
TCACCGCAAAGTATCGAGCCCCGTTGAACACGTCCAAGCACGAATCTAGCGACTATGTCGGGTGATGGACGTCGCTGTCACGCACAACCTCATTCAACGCCCGATGATCGGTGGCCGGTAAAGCTTTTCCTTTCTGCTGGGCGATGACGATCGAGGCGGCCCATGGGGAGGCCGAGGGCCTTTTGTCCGGCGTCCGTGCTCAGGTGTCTCTCAGACTCTCGACGACTTGCCGCGAGCCTGGCATTGCCGCCTCCACCCAACCCCGTCCAGGAGCATCAATCAACGCCCATGTCCCTTCTCCTATGTCTCGGCTGGCGGCTCCTCATCCTTTCTCGGTTGTCTTCCTTTTCTTCTGTGCGCTCGGGTAATCCCTGCCTCCATTCTGACCTCCGCCGCTCCTGTCCCTCCATGGTCACCACTCCCTTCTTCCCGCCCCGGAAACTGTAACTCCCCATCCTTTCCCCACATCACCACCGGCTTTGTCTTTGATCCTGTGTCTGAATTTGCATGCTGGCTGACGACAACCACCGGCATTCGTCGCTGTTCTTCTTCATGTCGTTGCATTTCTTCCAGCATCATCATTTCGTCCTGAGGTTGAAGAAGAAATATGGCCAAACGAAATTAGACTAGTGGAGGACGAGAAACGTTCACACGTGTGATGAAACTAATGAGTCCGTAGACTAAAGAAAAACCATGAATCAGGCACTTCGCGTGGTTCATTTTACCTCATGCCGATGCCACCGGCTCAACCGCCGCGTGACTGCGTACGTCCGCCTGTCTACTTTCCTCGTCATTTCGAAAGTAGGATGGGACAGCAAGGCCGATGGAGGGAGTGGAAAGGGTTGAGGCGTATGCCTATCGAAGATGGTTCGAAAGACTTTAGAACGGGGGGGGAAGCGTGATTGCATAAGAGTGATAGAGGCCGGGCCAGACTATAACCTCCTGCGGCTTCAAGGTCGTCTGCAAAAATATGTGCTTAATCCAGTTGAAAGCGAGATTATCTCTCGAGCCAATGCAAAAGCCGTTGAAAAGGATGTAGCTATACTTGTACCGGCTGTGGGTGGTGGTAGTAGTGTGTGTTATTTGTCTGTGCCTCAGGAATAGAAGGACTCCTACATGGTAGTCAAGTGGGGGGCGTGTCGGTCAGTTCCGCAATCCCCGTCTGCTCTCTACCCTGCCATTGATAATGAACGCGCAACGCCACCGGGACATGCTACCGTGACGAGGGTTAATTTTGGTGCACATACAATGCTTTTGCTGGTCATTTGCGGGGTGTGATCACCCCATCGAGGACAGCTACAGTCTTCTCCACTGTCAACTGCCTGCGCCAAGGCGGGCGCACTTGTTCGTCCCGCCCCCTGGTTCTGGTTTTCACGTCGAGGTCGGCTCAAAGAGGAAGTAACGCAAAGATCTAAACACTATATGTGGAAGATGGGCGGTTTCTAGAAATGGATCGGTGGGAATTCATCATTACCGACGTCAACATAAAGTTTTCCCCTACTAATACTTCAAACCTCCTTCTTCCTAGGTACCTCCTGCTTTTTCTTTGTGTAGGGTGGCATCATGGATCAGCAGGCGATGCGAGAGGCACGGCTCCGAGCATTGGGACAGCCCAATGGTGATGGTCGAGATACAGAAGAAAAATCGGCTGAAGTCGGACAGGCATCGCTTTCAGGATCGATGGCAAGGTCTGTAGTTCAGGCATATTGCACTTGCTCCCTGCTTCTACTACCATTTCCTTGCATGTTGGATCTACCTGTATGCTCCATTCATGCCTGTGTGTGTCTCAATAAAGAAGTCCTCACGATTTTCCTCCTTCCATCTCCCGTGTCTACCCTGCTTCCCTCCCCATCGCGTCCTCAGTCCACGGGAGAGGGAGGAAGAGGGGTGGATGGTCGTTGACACCCCCGACTGCCCCGCACCCGCTTCTCCAACCGCTGCCACTACTACCGCTAGCCCCGACAGCGACAGCGGCAGCCTTTTATCGCAACCTCTCTCTGCCCATGACACGGACGCCCTCCGCGGGGTTCGTTTCTCATCCCCGCTCTCCCTCCCTCCTTCCCTCCTTCCCTCCTTCCCTCCTTCCCTCCCTCCCTCTTTCCCTCCTTCCCTCCTTCCCTCTTTCCCTCTCTCCCTCCTTCCCTCCTTCCCTCCTTCCCTCCTTCCCTCCTTT
>NW_005803854.1:47905-51986 GCF_000240725.1 Microchloropsis gaditana
GGGGCGAGGGGAAGGGGCGGACGGGGGAGGAAGGAAGGGAGGGAGAGGGGGAGGGGAAGAGGACGTGATGGAAGAAGGAGAAGATTGCCTGGCTAGGGTCCCTCTCTTTGGGTAATTCGAGGTCGTGGCTGTGGTAGGAGGGACGCCGGGTGCGACCTCCCTCCCTTCCTTCCTCAGGCGGGCCAAGATCAAGTCTCCCACGCTCTGGATCGCATCCTCCTGAGCAGCAAAGGCGTGTTTAGGGTGCGCATAGGTTGTGTCCAGGTAGATCGTGTCGAGCTTGCGAGGACGGGCCGGTCGCGGAGGATGGGAGGCGGTGGTGTCGTGCAGGAGGGCGGCGTAGTGCAGCATTCTGGGGTGGTAGCGCATGTCCCCACAGTGCAAATGAAGCGTAAATTCGTCGTCCCTCTCCCTCCCACTGACCTCCGCTCCACGGCTGTGGTCACCGTTGCACCCCGTATTGCTTCCTCGGCATGTCCGGACCCTGAAGAGCAACATGCAGGCCCCCGGGCAATGATTAGCGTCGAGCAACGTCACGCTCAAACCTCCCTCCTCGCGTCCGCCCCTCCCCGGATTCCATGGCAGAGGCACCTCTTCATGCATGGGCAAGGCGCGCACGTATTGAGCCTGCACACCCATGATATTTGTCAAAAGACGGGCTGTGATGGTTGAGCAATATATCACACCCGTGGACCACTCCATACTCAGCCCTTGATAGTGATCTGCGTGGTAATGGGAGAGGAAAAACAGGGCTTGGGCACGGCTTCCGACGGCGGGGCAGTGATACTTGCGGAAGGCATCGACGAGGACGGGTGTATCAGGAACCTGCGGGCAAGATCATGGATGAATCTGAGGGTGAGCAAGGGAAGGGAGGGGGAGCGAGCAGTCGGATACTGACCTGGTGGACGGAGTTATCCTTGTTCATGGTGGCTATGAATTAAATCATTTTTCGCAAGCCGGAAACCCATTGTACCATTCTTGTAGCTTTATCGATGCATATTTTGCCTTGCCATTCGGCCAACGCAACCCTGACCAAGGTCCGTGCCCGGGTATCTGCCGATGCGATGGCTTTAGTCCGCGCGTTGCGTCAGCAGGAATTTATCCCAAACCTGCGCTTTGGAGCAAGCACTTGTGTGATATACAATAAAAACCAAAAATGCCTGAGTGATGGAAAAAAAGGTGGTGCATGGTTTTACGAAGGCGATAGCGACCGCGTCAACGGACAGCACCTCGCTCTTTTGTGCGCGTCGGTACAAATAGAGATAACAAAAAAGACGAAAATGTGTCTCACAAATATTTGGTTTAGTGTAATGATAGACGGGAAAGTTTCATTTCGAAGATATTTTTCTTTTTCTTTGGATGCGTCTTGAGCAGCTAGCTTTTCGATCAAATCACTTTCAGTCACTTGCACTTTGACATTATGTAACTAGTAAAATCCATGCGCAACCCATAGCGGACATTATGGGCTGATACAAAAGGAAGCCATTTCCGAAAGAGAAGGAAACAAAAGGAAAGAAAAAGTAAACCTGCCTCACTCGAAAGTTTCCTCCTTTCTGCCCCGTTGCTATGGGAGGAGGGGCCATGAATTTGGAGTAAAACAATCAAAAGGAATCTGTGAAATTTCATTCTTTCTTTACAAAGTCTGCTCTTGAAGCAACCCGTTCGTTGTTCTTCCCAAACCTGCCCTTTTCAGCTACGTGAAGCCAATCACCAAGAGCAGGACTAAGATGATCAGCAAAATAGCGATGCAAATGTACAAACGACACACCGTGCTTTGCTCGCGTATCCGCTGGGCATGTCGAGCTTCCATGCGCAAAGACGAAGCCGCCGCCTCCACGTCCCCGTCGATGTCTTCCAGCAGCTTGTGGTGGATCCCAGTTTCGTCCCGGATCACCAGGCCCTGCATTTTCAGCCGGTCCACGCCCTTCCCCAGGTCCTCCAGGAGCTCGTCTTGCTCGTGTATGATCTCTCGACGCTGCTGTGCGAGGGTGCGGAGGCCTCCGGGTACTCCTCCACCACCCGAAGCCGCCGAGCCGTCGCGAGTAGTCCCAGTGACCAGGCCGTTGGTGCCGTGGCTGCTGGTGCCAAGGAGGGACAGCTGATGACGCAACCCCTTGACCAGCTCTCGACGACGGACCACGTCCGATTGGGAACTAGGAGGAGGGATAGGAGGAAAGCAGAGAGGGGTGAGGGTAAGAGGGAAAAGGGAGCGAGGAGGGGAGGGAGAGTAGGAGAGACAAAAAGAAAGACGTCAAGAGAACTGTGCATCCGCCGACCACAACAAATCGACACACCCTGCCCATGTCTGTTATTGCCTCGCGGATCCGTTTCAATGGCTTTCATACGGGAGCATAGCTTGAAATCTATCGGTACAATATCAGTGTGATAAACATCAAAATGGACTTTCTCCCTCTCTCTGTGCGCCTCGCCTCTACTTTGTCGCACTCACATGCCGAATTGCCCAGGATTTTGCTCCATGGTTCCCAATCGATAGTCCAGCTTGTCGACGCTCTGCTCTAGATTAGCCAATTGTTGCGTCGATGGATTGGAAGAAGAGGACGAAGGGGTTGCGAACGAGGCGCGTAGATCTATGGCAGAAGTCTTCACCCGGCCATATTCCTCCGTCCACTCCTGCGCCGTAAACGCCATAGAAACGACCAACTGAAAAGCTTTGGCCGGGTGGACTGTTAGGTGCAGGATTGCAATTGAGCGTTGTGCGGAGGTAAAAATCTGGGTCGTATATTCCTTTGACCGTGCTACTTGCATCGACAGCCTCGCTTCTCTGCTTCGCTTCATTGTGTGAAGGTCTGTGCGGAGGCAACGATTATCATCCAGCTGTGTCACTTGTCAATGACGCTTCATGCGTACTATATCAATGCCTCATTAGCCCTCGCCATGCGCGTCGACGAGGTCGTGCGGCGCAGGCATAAATTGTGTTCAAATCTGGACTCTGACTGTCGTAAGCCCTCCGGGACCCTCTCGACCTCCCCCCTTCCTCCCCTCTGCCCTGTTCTAAACCCGTACTTTCTTGCTCACAAAGCCTCTCACTTATTTAATCGCGTGGTGCTAAATTTACGTCAAGGTTTAACGATGGCCAGATGCGTGGCACTCATCCGCGGTGCTCCTGGTGACACAGAAACGTCCATCCAGGGGGTCATTCGCTTCGAGCAGGTACTTACGGTTGGCAGAGGGCGGCTCGGGACTTTCACTAATTTTACGTATGTGTGGCGTCGTATTTTCCCATTATGGTCACAGGCGTCAGAGACAGCACCCACAATCCTGGACGGGGTCATCACGGGCCTAGCACCGGTATGTGGACGCATTGTTCAAGGGTCCCGTGACAGGCGGCCCAGTCTCCTCAAGGCCTTCTCTCGTTCTACTATCATCATGCGCACAGGGACGACACGGTCTGCACATCCATACCTTTGGAGATTTTTCAGAGGGATTCGCTGGGGCAGGTGCGGGCCTTGGCTCTGTATGGTCGTTCCCTCTTCTGGCGTGTTATCGTCTTGCAGGCTACGGCCTCCATGTGCTCGCCGGAGCCGTTCCCCCCCGCGTGACACGCAGCATTGCTCCGGAATTTTCCCAAGACTCCTTTTCTCACCACACCCTTTTCACATTATACACAACCTGGACACGGCAGGGGGCATTTTCAACCCGTTCGGGAAGGCCCACGGGGCCCCGGACGACGACGAGCGGATGGCGGGCGACTTGGGCAACATCGAGGCCAACGGGGAAGGAAAGGCGGAGTTCCGTGTGGAGGTGAGGGGCCAGGGAGGGGAGGAAGGAGGGGGGAACGGGCTTGTTTGCGGGGGCGACATGTGGTAGCAATGGGGAGGATGAGGGATGGAAGGCAAGGGGAAGGGGAGCAAGTCGAAAGAAGGGGAAAGAGGGCTTGTGTCTTGTCCGATGGCAGTGGCGACAAGAAAGAGAGAGAGGAGAGCGAGAGGGCCACAAAAGGGCACAAGCAAGGGGAAGCACGTGCGGGGCACTGGGTCCTTACTTAGGGCTGTCGTGGCGCCTCCACTTTCCCTCCCCTTCCCCCTCGACGCAGGACAAGCACGTGCGCCTGATGGGGGCG
>NW_005803854.1:52971-63625 GCF_000240725.1 Microchloropsis gaditana
CTCCCTACCCGCCCGTGGCGTAGTCGCACACGATCCCGTTCCCGTTCCAGGCGATCACCGGCACGCCGGCCGACTGGGCGATGATGGTGCTGCCAATCTTGTCCCCCAACGCGCGCATGGGGGCGCCGGGCGGGCCGATAAACACGATTTTCCGGTCCGTTTTCGCCAAGGAATCCGGGAGTCGGGGGTTCTCGCTCGCGTGGCCCCAGCCCGCCCACACGGCGTCCACCTGCCACCGTTCGGCGATTTCCACGATCAGCATCACGTTCGCGTAGTTGTTGTTGTTGGAGCCTGGTTGGGCGGGGAGGGAGGGAGGGAGGGAGGAAGGGAGGATAAGAGGGAGGGATTAACCGGACAGGTTGACGCATGTCTCCCCGGCCCCGTCTTCCTCCTTTCGCCTTTCCAGAAAGAATCTTCTTCGCTCCACAGACCTCCGCATCGGCCATGTCAACAAACCATCTCCCCCTTCCTTCCTTCCTTCCTCCCTCCCTCCCTCCCTGCCTCCCTCCCTTGCGATCCTCACCTCCGGGCACATCCACCACCTCATCGGCCATACGGATGTACTCGGCATTGGCCCGCATGTCGTCTGGTGTCGCCATCACCACGAAGGAGACGGCTCGCTCATCCTGATACCAGGGAGGGCGGGAGGGAGGGAGGGAAGGAGGGAAGGAGGAAGGGAGGGTTTCCCAGTGGACCGGAACGGGTAAGTGCAAAGTCAGCTACAACACTAGCTCTTGCATCTCGACACTGCTCACATGTTCCGCACGCATAAAGCGGTTCCATTCCAAGCTCGCGTCCTGCAAATGAATACCCGGGTATCCTTTCCCGCCCTCCAAGCCCTCTCGAACATTCCCCTTCCCCCTTCCATCCCCATCCGCCTCCTCTCTCCCCTTCCGCTCTCCCCACCTGGAAGGTCTCGAAGGCCCACCGACGGATGGAACGGATCGCCTTCACGGCTGCAATGCCGTTGTTGGCGATGAGGACTTTCTTGATGGCTCGTTGCCCCCCCACGTACTCCACGTATTCCTCCACGGAGGAAAAATTACCACGGGGAGACAGAGGCCCGCTGCTGGCGGTGCTGGACAGGGGAACGCCCGCCGACATGGCTGCACCCTGGGTCTAGCGTGTCCTCAAAGACGATGACCTCGCAGTCGTGCTCTACCTCGCACCGGTCAGTATCCGCGCGTACAAGGCAAGACTGAGCAGTGCGGTATGCAAAGAGGAGAATGGAAATGGAAGAGATCGTATAGAACGGTAAGGCTACCAGATATTGCGGAGAGTGAAAACAAAAGGGTGCAGTCGGGTCGGGGTAAAGCGGGCCGCTGCGTTCAGGCACGAGGAGTCGTGCAAGCGCTTTGCTATCAATCCAACATCACCATGCGATTGGAAGGTGACATTCCCATGTCTGTAGCCTAGTCGCAATGTTCCCCCCAACTACATTTTATCTTTCTGGCCGGAGCGGCCACGCGATCGGGCGCTGTCCGAGCAAGGAACAGAGCTTTAACGTTTCCTGAGAGAGAGCACGTCGCAACCGCAGAGCAAGCATTTTTGCGAAACCGGGCACACATAGCCGCCCCCTCATTTTGAGCCTTTCCGACACGCAAGCCCCCTTCCAGGCAGATGCACACGATGCGTGTCACGCCTTGCTTCGAGCGGAGAGGCCTCGACTCGCGGACGGTGTCTGGACTTCTTAAGCGATTCCCCCTTGTCCGCTCACAGCGGCTCATCTGGCAGCGGCGCTGACAGTCGCGGGGAGGAGTGCACCCAAACAAACCCCGGCCGCGCCCTGCCGGTCTACACCACAGACTTGATGTGTATAGGCAGCCACTAGGAGACTCACGGTGGGGATTGTGAGCCATTTTGGGTGTTGGCTTACTTTTTCCTACCGGCACTGGACTCCGTTGGGAAGCTCTCTCCTCCGGGTCGTATTTCCCAGCGGCTTGCTCGATGGTCCCCGATCTTGTTGCGGAGAAAAGTCCTACGCGAGGGGTACTAGGGACCTAGAGGCCGACTTTTGAATCACAGCCGTGATAATAAAATAATGTGGATCACAGATATGTCAATTTTCATATCTTGGGCGGGCGCCCTGACTTTTTAAGTGGATTTTTTCATTTTTTTCTTAAATAGGCCAAGAGAGATTTTTGACGTTTGTTGTGCGCTACGGTGTCTTCAATTTCTGTCTTGCCTCCCATGTCTTTCAAAACTGATGTGCAATGGCTATCATCCGCGGCGTAGGCCCGCTGCTTCATGCCTTTCAATCCCTCTTCGCCCCCAACGAGAAACTCGCCTCCGGCAACCCCCTTCCTCCCCCGTCCCTGCCCCTGCACCACCTTTTCATCTTCTGCCACCCACGAATCCTCCTGTCTTCTAGTCCCACACAATATACAATGCATATCAGTGTGCTGCTGCACGTATGTACAGGCTTTGCACGCCCATCCTTTCTCCTCGGTGCCGGTCGTCGCCCTTTGTAATAGAGGCCCTCGCTCTCGGCGTTGCCAGGGGGAGACCCTAGGACCACATGCAAGGGCTTCCACCTCATCGACACTTCTATGAGTCACTGTCCCTTTCACCTCGTCTTCCTCGCCCTCACCCTCGACGTCCACGACACTCCCGTCCCCCCTCCCCTCTTCACCCTTCCCGCTTCCGCCTCTCTCTTGACCGCTCTCTCCTTCCCTCATCCCAGCACCCTCCCTCCCATTGGGCTCCACCAGTACCACAACCTCCTGCTCCTCGTCTTTCTCCTCCTCCTCTACCAGAGAGCAGCCCGCCACGTCCTTCTCTGCGTCCGCCCCCCCCTTGCTCTGCCCGCTCTCCCCTGGTCCCGACGGCCCTTCCCTCCCTCCTTCCCTCCCCCCTTCACTCCCTTCTTCCCTCCCGCGCTCCGTCCCCCCCCTCTTCCCGAACAAGGAGAGAAATGCTCTCTTCCCCTCCGCGTCGTCCAGCACCCCTCGAAAGCGTCGGAGGATCCTGTCCTTCTCCTTCGCGTCGCTCCACACCGTGGGCACAACCCGCCTCGGTCGCAAATACCCGACAAAGTCCAATAAATCCGCGAAGGGCGTGTGTTCGCTGTACGGTATCAGCTGCACCTTGATTCTCGCCTCCCCCCTCCCTCTTTCCCTCCCTCCACCGACCCCCCCCCCCTTTCTCCCGCACGGCGTTGCGCCGGTTGAAGTTGCTGCTTTCCGCCCACCCTGTAGGGATGAAGGCGTAGACACGTGTGTAGCCCCCTCCCTCCCTCGCTTCCTCCTCCAATTTCTTCTCCAAATTGGAGAAATTGGGTTTGAAAAAGGGCCACATCTCCCCGCAGAATCCCATGCGGCAGACGTGGAGACAGGTCTCCGTCTTGTCCGTGGTGAAGGGGGAGGGCGGGAGGGAGGAAGGGGGGGAGGGCGGGCGGGAGGGGGGCAGATCCAAGCATTCCAGTATCTTCATCTTCGCCTCGTCGACATAGATGGGAAGGCGGGTGCGGCGAGCGACATCCAGGAGCAGACGCTCTTTGCCGATGCTGTAGGCGCTGAGGAGGAAGAGGGTCTTGGGGCGAGGGGAAGGGGCGGACGGGGGAGGAAGGAAGGGAGGGAGAGGGGGAGGGGAAGAGGACGTGATGGAAGAAGGAGAAGATTGCCTGGCTAGGGTCCCTCTCTTTGGGTAATTCGAGGTCGTGGCTGTGGTAGGAGGGACGCCGGGTGCGACCTCCCTCCCTTCCTTCCTCAGGCGGGCCAAGATCAAGTCTCCCACGCTCTGGATCGCATCCTCCTGAGCAGCAAAGGCGTGTTTAGGGTGCGCATAGGTTGTGTCCAGGTAGATCGTGTCGAGCTTGCGAGGACGGGCCGGTCGCGGAGGATGGGAGGCGGTGGTGTCGTGCAGGAGGGCGGCGTAGTGCAGCATTCTGGGGTGGTAGCGCATGTCCCCACAGTGCAAATGAAGCGTAAATTCGTCGTCCCTCTCCCTCCCACTGACCTCCGCTCCACGGCTGTGGTCACCGTTGCACCCCGTATTGCTTCCTCGGCATGTCCGGACCCTGAAGAGCAACATGCAGGCCCCCGGGCAATGATTAGCGTCGAGCAACGTCACGCTCAAACCTCCCTCCTCGCGTCCGCCCCTCCCCGGATTCCATGGCAGAGGCACCTCTTCATGCATGGGCAAGGCGCGCACGTATTGAGCCTGCACACCCATGATATTTGTCAAAAGACGGGCTGTGATGGTTGAGCAATATATCACACCCGTGGACCACTCCATACTCAGCCCTTGATAGTGATCTGCGTGGTAATGGGAGAGGAAAAACAGGGCTTGGGCACGGCTTCCGACGGCGGGGCAGTGATACTTGCGGAAGGCATCGACGAGGACGGGTGTATCAGGAACCTGCGGGCAAGATCATGGATGAATCTGAGGGTGAGCAAGGGAAGGGAGGGGGAGCGAGCAGTCGGATACTGACCTGGTGGACGGAGTTATCCTTGTTCATGGTGGCTATGAATTAAATCATTTTTCGCAAGCCGGAAACCCATTGTACCATTCTTGTAGCTTTATCGATGCATATTTTGCCTTGCCATTCGGCCAACGCAACCCTGACCAAGGTCCGTGCCCGGGTATCTGCCGATGCGATGGCTTTAGTCCGCGCGTTGCGTCAGCAGGAATTTATCCCAAACCTGCGCTTTGGAGCAAGCACTTGTGTGATATACAATAAAAACCAAAAATGCCTGAGTGATGGAAAAAAAGGTGGTGCATGGTTTTACGAAGGCGATAGCGACCGCGTCAACGGACAGCACCTCGCTCTTTTGTGCGCGTCGGTACAAATAGAGATAACAAAAAAGACGAAAATGTGTCTCACAAATATTTGGTTTAGTGTAATGATAGACGGGAAAGTTTCATTTCGAAGATATTTTTCTTTTTCTTTGGATGCGTCTTGAGCAGCTAGCTTTTCGATCAAATCACTTTCAGTCACTTGCACTTTGACATTATGTAACTAGTAAAATCCATGCGCAACCCATAGCGGACATTATGGGCTGATACAAAAGGAAGCCATTTCCGAAAGAGAAGGAAACAAAAGGAAAGAAAAAGTAAACCTGCCTCACTCGAAAGTTTCCTCCTTTCTGCCCCGTTGCTATGGGAGGAGGGGCCATGAATTTGGAGTAAAACAATCAAAAGGAATCTGTGAAATTTCATTCTTTCTTTACAAAGTCTGCTCTTGAAGCAACCCGTTCGTTGTTCTTCCCAAACCTGCCCTTTTCAGCTACGTGAAGCCAATCACCAAGAGCAGGACTAAGATGATCAGCAAAATAGCGATGCAAATGTACAAACGACACACCGTGCTTTGCTCGCGTATCCGCTGGGCATGTCGAGCTTCCATGCGCAAAGACGAAGCCGCCGCCTCCACGTCCCCGTCGATGTCTTCCAGCAGCTTGTGGTGGATCCCAGTTTCGTCCCGGATCACCAGGCCCTGCATTTTCAGCCGGTCCACGCCCTTCCCCAGGTCCTCCAGGAGCTCGTCTTGCTCGTGTATGATCTCTCGACGCTGCTGTGCGAGGGTGCGGAGGCCTCCGGGTACTCCTCCACCACCCGAAGCCGCCGAGCCGTCGCGAGTAGTCCCAGTGACCAGGCCGTTGGTGCCGTGGCTGCTGGTGCCAAGGAGGGACAGCTGATGACGCAACCCCTTGACCAGCTCTCGACGACGGACCACGTCCGATTGGGAACTAGGAGGAGGGATAGGAGGAAAGCAGAGAGGGGTGAGGGTAAGAGGGAAAAGGGAGCGAGGAGGGGAGGGAGAGTAGGAGAGACAAAAAGAAAGACGTCAAGAGAACTGTGCATCCGCCGACCACAACAAATCGACACACCCTGCCCATGTCTGTTATTGCCTCGCGGATCCGTTTCAATGGCTTTCATACGGGAGCATAGCTTGAAATCTATCGGTACAATATCAGTGTGATAAACATCAAAATGGACTTTCTCCCTCTCTCTGTGCGCCTCGCCTCTACTTTGTCGCACTCACATGCCGAATTGCCCAGGATTTTGCTCCATGGTTCCCAATCGATAGTCCAGCTTGTCGACGCTCTGCTCTAGATTAGCCAATTGTTGCGTCGATGGATTGGAAGAAGAGGACGAAGGGGTTGCGAACGAGGCGCGTAGATCTATGGCAGAAGTCTTCACCCGGCCATATTCCTCCGTCCACTCCTGCGCCGTAAACGCCATAGAAACGACCAACTGAAAAGCTTTGGCCGGGTGGACTGTTAGGTGCAGGATTGCAATTGAGCGTTGTGCGGAGGTAAAAATCTGGGTCGTATATTCCTTTGACCGTGCTACTTGCATCGACAGCCTCGCTTCTCTGCTTCGCTTCATTGTGTGAAGGTCTGTGCGGAGGCAACGATTATCATCCAGCTGTGTCACTTGTCAATGACGCTTCATGCGTACTATATCAATGCCTCATTAGCCCTCGCCATGCGCGTCGACGAGGTCGTGCGGCGCAGGCATAAATTGTGTTCAAATCTGGACTCTGACTGTCGTAAGCCCTCCGGGACCCTCTCGACCTCCCCCCTTCCTCCCCTCTGCCCTGTTCTAAACCCGTACTTTCTTGCTCACAAAGCCTCTCACTTATTTAATCGCGTGGTGCTAAATTTACGTCAAGGTTTAACGATGGCCAGATGCGTGGCACTCATCCGCGGTGCTCCTGGTGACACAGAAACGTCCATCCAGGGGGTCATTCGCTTCGAGCAGGTACTTACGGTTGGCAGAGGGCGGCTCGGGACTTTCACTAATTTTACGTATGTGTGGCGTCGTATTTTCCCATTATGGTCACAGGCGTCAGAGACAGCACCCACAATCCTGGACGGGGTCATCACGGGCCTAGCACCGGTATGTGGACGCATTGTTCAAGGGTCCCGTGACAGGCGGCCCAGTCTCCTCAAGGCCTTCTCTCGTTCTACTATCATCATGCGCACAGGGACGACACGGTCTGCACATCCATACCTTTGGAGATTTTTCAGAGGGATTCGCTGGGGCAGGTGCGGGCCTTGGCTCTGTATGGTCGTTCCCTCTTCTGGCGTGTTATCGTCTTGCAGGCTACGGCCTCCATGTGCTCGCCGGAGCCGTTCCCCCCCGCGTGACACGCAGCATTGCTCCGGAATTTTCCCAAGACTCCTTTTCTCACCACACCCTTTTCACATTATACACAACCTGGACACGGCAGGGGGCATTTTCAACCCGTTCGGGAAGGCCCACGGGGCCCCGGACGACGACGAGCGGATGGCGGGCGACTTGGGCAACATCGAGGCCAACGGGGAAGGAAAGGCGGAGTTCCGTGTGGAGGTGAGGGGCCAGGGAGGGGAGGAAGGAGGGGGGAACGGGCTTGTTTGCGGGGGCGACATGTGGTAGCAATGGGGAGGATGAGGGATGGAAGGCAAGGGGAAGGGGAGCAAGTCGAAAGAAGGGGAAAGAGGGCTTGTGTCTTGTCCGATGGCAGTGGCGACAAGAAAGAGAGAGAGGAGAGCGAGAGGGCCACAAAAGGGCACAAGCAAGGGGAAGCACGTGCGGGGCACTGGGTCCTTACTTAGGGCTGTCGTGGCGCCTCCACTTTCCCTCCCCTTCCCCCTCGACGCAGGACAAGCACGTGCGCCTGATGGGGGCGCATTCGGTCATCGGTCGCTCTGTGGTGATCAAGGCACAGGAGGGACGACGTTGGGACGGTGAGACAGGCAGGGAGGGAGGGAGGGAGGGAGGGGAGGGGGGGGAGGAAGGGTGACGATGGAGGTCATCGTCGCAGGTCTCGCCCCTCCAAGCGTCTCCTTCCCCTTCTGCCGCACAGGGCGGGCACGAGCAGTCCTTGGTGACGGGGAACTCTGGCGCGCGTATCGCGGGGGGTGTGGTCGGGATAGTCTCTGCATAAGGAGGAGGGAAAAGGAAGGGCAGATCCCTGTCTCGGCGCTTGGGGCTTGGTCAAGGAAGCAGAGGCTGGAGGAGGGAGGGCGGGGCAGAGGGAGGGAATGGAAGGAGGGGGCACTGGTTTGAGAGAAGGCGAGGGAGGAAGGGATGGGGGCGCAGCTTTTTTACGGAAAGTAGAAATGCCAGCAGGTACCCGCGCTGTCCCTCTCCCACGTTTCTTTCCTTCCGATGTTTCTCGACCCTCGGCCACCCATGAGCCGCCCAACCGTCATCGTCCAGCAGCAAAGAATAGGTCGACTGGCAATCGATCATCGGGCCAAAATTAGATGTTGCGTTCCAGCGAAGTCTATTATTATTCGTGCTTGGACGTTTTTAAGGGGGTCAAGTATTCCACGGTAATGGACATCCTGTCCGCGTATCACCAGATAGATATTGAGGCAGACTCGATAGAGCAAACGGCCTTGGTGTGTATACTCGGTCGGTACGAGTTTCTACGCGCAAGCTTGGGGTCGAAAAAGACTACCCGGATTTTCCACGTGAGTCCTCGAAATACGAGGTCGGCTAATCGCCTCCACAATCCTGGCAGGTTTCTCATACCGAACATTGCTCTGCGGAACTCGTACTCTCTAAACTTGCGAACGAACGCCGTCTTTTCCACCGGATCCGCCTCGCCCTCTGTCTCATGATACGCGAGCAGGATGCCCGTCACCGCAAAGTATCGAGCCCCGTTGAACACGTCCAAGCACGAATCTAGCGACTATGTCGGGTGATGGACGTCGCTGTCACGCACAACCTCATTCAACGCCCGATGATCGGTGGCCGGTAAAGCTTTTCCTTTCTGCTGGGCGATGACGATCGAGGCGGCCCATGGGGAGGCCGAGGGCCTTTTGTCCGGCGTCCGTGCTCAGGTGTCTCTCAGACTCTCGACGACTTGCCGCGAGCCTGGCATTGCCGCCTCCACCCAACCCCGTCCAGGAGCATCAATCAACGCCCATGTCCCTTCTCCTATGTCTCGGCTGGCGGCTCCTCATCCTTTCTCGGTTGTCTTCCTTTTCTTCTGTGCGCTCGGGTAATCCCTGCCTCCATTCTGACCTCCGCCGCTCCTGTCCCTCCATGGTCACCACTCCCTTCTTCCCGCCCCGGAAACTGTAACTCCCCATCCTTTCCCCACATCACCACCGGCTTTGTCTTTGATCCTGTGTCTGAATTTGCATGCTGGCTGACGACAACCACCGGCATTCGTCGCTGTTCTTCTTCATGTCGTTGCATTTCTTCCAGCATCATCATTTCGTCCTGAGGTTGAAGAAGAAATATGGCCAAACGAAATTAGACTAGTGGAGGACGAGAAACGTTCACACGTGTGATGAAACTAATGAGTCCGTAGACTAAAGAAAAACCATGAATCAGGCACTTCGCGTGGTTCATTTTACCTCATGCCGATGCCACCGGCTCAACCGCCGCGTGACTGCGTACGTCCGCCTGTCTACTTTCCTCGTCATTTCGAAAGTAGGATGGGACAGCAAGGCCGATGGAGGGAGTGGAAAGGGTTGAGGCGTATGCCTATCGAAGATGGTTCGAAAGACTTTAGAACGGGGGGGGAAGCGTGATTGCATAAGAGTGATAGAGGCCGGGCCAGACTATAACCTCCTGCGGCTTCAAGGTCGTCTGCAAAAATATGTGCTTAATCCAGTTGAAAGCGAGATTATCTCTCGAGCCAATGCAAAAGCCGTTGAAAAGGATGTAGCTATACTTGTACCGGCTGTGGGTGGTGGTAGTAGTGTGTGTTATTTGTCTGTGCCTCAGGAATAGAAGGACTCCTACATGGTAGTCAAGTGGGGGGCGTGTCGGTCAGTTCCGCAATCCCCGTCTGCTCTCTACCCTGCCATTGATAATGAACGCGCAACGCCACCGGGACATGCTACCGTGACGAGGGTTAATTTTGGTGCACATACAATGCTTTTGCTGGTCATTTGCGGGGTGTGATCACCCCATCGAGGACAGCTACAGTCTTCTCCACTGTCAACTGCCTGCGCCAAGGCGGGCGCACTTGTTCGTCCCGCCCCCTGGTTCTGGTTTTCACGTCGAGGTCGGCTCAAAGAGGAAGTAACGCAAAGATCTAAACACTATATGTGGAAGATGGGCGGTTTCTAGAAATGGATCGGTGGGAATTCATCATTACCGACGTCAACATAAAGTTTTCCCCTACTAATACTTCAAACCTCCTTCTTCCTAGGTACCTCCTGCTTTTTCTTTGTGTAGGGTGGCATCATGGATCAGCAGGCGATGCGAGAGGCACGGCTCCGAGCATTGGGACAGCCCAATGGTGATGGTCGAGATACAGAAGAAAAATCGGCTGAAGTCGGACAGGCATCGCTTTCAGGATCGATGGCAAGGTCTGTAGTTCAGGCATATTGCACTTGCTCCCTGCTTCTACTACCATTTCCTTGCATGTTGGATCTACCTGTATGCTCCATTCATGCCTGTGTGTGTCTCAATAAAGAAGTCCTCACGATTTTCCTCCTTCCATCTCCCGTGTCTACCCTGCTTCCCTCCCCATCGCGTCCTCAGTCCACGGGAGAGGGAGGAAGAGGGGTGGATGGTCGTTGACACCCCCGACTGCCCCGCACCCGCTTCTCCAACCGCTGCCACTACTACCGCTAGCCCCGACAGCGACAGCGGCAGCCTTTTATCGCAACCTCTCTCTGCCCATGACACGGACGCCCTCCGCGGGGTTCGTTTCTCATCCCCGCTCTCCCTCCCTCCTTCCCTCCTTCCTCCTTCCTCC
>NW_005803853.1:0-14495 GCF_000240725.1 Microchloropsis gaditana
CCTTGGGGCCATGGCTGCGTCATCCGACAGTCGCTGCGCAACTGCATTTCCTAGTAAAAGTCTTTCCTGTAGCTCCTCTGTCTTGACGCCCGCCCCCTCTGGTATATTCATATAAGAACATTGCGAAAAACCTTGCTCCAACATCGCCAACTCCGTCTCTAGGTCGGTCTTGAACACGGTGGAGATAGTGGGTTGCCGCGCCGACGCTTGCACGTCCTGGACCGCATTTGCTGCGGACATTCGAACCACCTTGGCCTGCACTGCTTTCTGATACTGCTCGTGCCATCGGTGGACGAAGAGGATGGCCTTCTTTATGGCTTCTTCCTGCTTGGACGTCAGTAGAGTGTTGGCGGAAGAGGATAATTCCAATGCGGCCACCTGATTGCTTATGAATTGTTTCCACTGTGTGTGAGAGGGTAGGTGTGCATACTTGAGTGAGGGGGAGGGCTGACTTCTGTCTGCGCGTCCTGGTCTCTGTATTAATTTTCACTCCATGCGCACGCACCTGCTCGAGCTTGAGCACGTTATCCTGACGAGCACTCGGCATATACTTGTCCACGTGCTCTAGATAGAATCGAAAAAGGTCGGCGTACGGACCCAGCAACACTGCACGTGTCGTCGGAGGCGATACCTCCTGTGAGACGCCCTGCGCTTCCCCATGCCCTGCCGAAGTGAGCTGTTGCTGTTGCCCCCCGTGAGGCCGCTGATTTGACTGCGCATCTTCAAAATGATCGGGTGCTTGACGAATGTGATGCTGCGCGCGGACATCCATAGGCGACGAGGCTGGCATGCTTGCGCTCTGCGTGGCGTTTCCTCCTGTCCTCGCCCGTTTTCCTTCCGATGAGAGGGGTTCCTGAGCCATCATGGCTGTCGAAGGTACACACCCCTCTGCAAGACGCACGCCAACACTATGTGTACTGCCAGCCATGTCGCCTAGCTTGCGTTTGCCTCCGTGATTTTCGATGCTCGTCTGTGACACCAGAGCCGAAGGCGGTGGGAGCTGTTGTCGGTACTGATGCTGCTGCTGCTGTTGTTGTGGCTGTTGTGGCTGTTGCGGCTGTTGTGGCTGCTGAGAGGGGATGTACGTACTTCCCTGTGTGCCCTCATGCTGTGGTGGTGTTTGTGACGATACAGGGGGGGCGGGGGCCGGGGCAGTAGCCGCCTGGAGCTTGCTGCACTTCAAATCGATCTTCCTTTTGTAATCCTCCTGTGGGGTGTAAAGGCAATAGAGTGCGGTGAAGACTTATTCTATGGGACAAGATTCAGGTTATATATGTCAAGCGGGCTCACATATTATAGATCAACCCCCCCCGCACACGAGCAGCCTTTCGCACTCACGATGCTTTTTGCTTTCATCCACATAGATTGCTCCGTCTGCTGGCACAGGACCCCCTGCTGCTTCGCATCCATTTTTCTGTCATACCGCTTGACGAGCGCAAATCTTAAAATACGGATAAAAATTATAAAGTCCATCGCTTAGTGTTGGAGCAATGATATGGGGACGTCTCCTTCAAACCTTGAAGTCCATCGAGTCAGTCCCACCACATCACGTACATTCGGTTTAATGCGCTCATTCGCACTTGTTTCTGAAAGTGAGCGTCATACTGCGCCCGCCAGTCCATTTTGCAGCAGCTGTGACCCGCCCTGAAGGCGTCACGTCAAAGTCAGCCGGCAGCTCCTCACCGCCCCCGGAACTACCTCCTCCTGGCTGGCTGGCTCAGCTACTAGCCAACAGCTGGCTCGTCCCACCGAATATTAAGCCATCACAGACCCTTGCGCTAGATTATCTATAAGGACTTCCTATACAAGGAATATTGGCATGATTTTGGTGGGCATGTGGACTGTCCAAGTCATAAGTGGTAGTCCGATAAGAGAGGAACAAGGCTTTTTTCCGCGTCCTCGCTCAGCGCTCGCTCAAAGGCAAGCAGTATCTGTGCTGCCAGTAGTCACTCAATTGGCTGCTTAACTTACTGGGCATATGACAACCAAATGTAGATATTTTTCCTGTTGATGACTATTCATTTATCTACAGGCTTCATGAGTTTTAGAGACGGACCGTGCAGGCGGCACTAGCCGGCGAAACGCTTAAATTCTGCAGTGGCAGAGGCAACAGAGCATGTCATTCCCAGGGCGTCCTCGTGGCGCCCTCGAGACGCTTGCCAGGTCGACATACTTCGTGAACTTGCCACGGTTAACACTTTCGGCGGTTTTAACACGCAACAGAAGGCATTTTGGCGCGTCCTCGTCCCCATTAATTCCTTTGCTTAAAAAGTCGGCGGAAAGACCCTCTCTGGAGGCGCTGAAATGGTATGCCTGCGGGCCCACCGTCTACGACTCCGCCCATTTGGGCCACGCCCGGACCTATGTTTCCCAAGATGTGATACGCCGGGTGCTGACAGATTTTTTGGGTCAAGACGTAATTTTTGTGATGGGTATTACTGACGTTGATGATAAAATTCTTCAGCGTGCGATGGAAAGGTGTGTGTCTCGTAGCGATTGGGCGGCCTAATCTCTCTTGCAATGTTTTTTTTGGTGGAATTTTTATAGTAATATTAAAATGAAGAATCCATCTGTAAGCGTTTAGTCATAAATCTACTTATGGTCAACATCTGTTGCCATTTCTGACCCCAAAAAAGGAAGGAAGACCCTCGTGCTCTAGCTCGTCGGTACGAAGCCGATTTTTTGGCCGACATGCGGGCTCTCAACGTTCTGGAGCCATCCGCCCTTGTACGGGTGACAGAACACATCCGGGATATTATAGACTACATCAAGCAGATCGATACAAACGGAATGGCCTACGAAACCTCCAGCGGCGTGTACTTCGACGTGAGGGCGTTTTCGAAGAAGTTTGCCTACGGAAAGCTAAAAACAAAGGACAGAGTGCGGAGCGCCAACGCAGAGGCGCCAGTGGGACGCGAAGAAGGACAACAGGAGAGGATCGGCGTAGATGTGGTGGGAATGGATGAAAAGAAAGACTTGAGGGATTTCGTGTTGTGGTAAGATTAATGAGGCGAGGGACACGGTGCTGAGACCTTTCTTCATTGCCATCATCATCAACGTTCTTGAGCTCACATGGAGTCTTGTCCATAGGAGATTCAACAAGCCAGGGGAGGCGGCCATGTCTTGGGATTCCCCTTGGGGTCGCGGACGGCCCGGTTGGCACATCGAGTGCTCGGCGATGACGCAGCACCTATTGGGCCCCCACCTGGACATTCATTCCGGAGGCGTGGATCTCTGCTTCCCCCACCACACGAATGAGATCGCCCAGTCCGATGCCTTCAGGATGTCGGAGGACCCTGCCTGGGTCGGCGCCTGGCTACACACAGGTCACCTTTACATCAAGGGCTTGAAGATGTCCAAGTCTCTGAAGAACTTCATCAGCGTGAGGGAGTTCTTAGCGGGACACGACGCTGACGATTTTCGCATGTTTTGCTTACAGAGACGCTTCGATGCGGATGTCGACTACAGGTGAAAGGCGGGAAATGTTGCTAGATGGCAAATTCGGTCAATACTGTCTCCTGCCTCCCCCTCAGGGCGTACTGTTTCTGGATACTCACGCCCACACATAAATCCTCGCATTATTACAGTGAGAGTGCCCTTCTTGAAGCCCGAAGCCTGAGGCAGGTGTTCATCAACTTCGTCTCTTTGGCTCAGCAACGAGTCCACGTCCTCTCCAGGGACGGATGTAAGCGTTGGGGCGCCAAGGAGTTCGAAATAATGGCAGAGCTTGCTCGAGTCAAAGTGGGCGTAAGAAAGGCGTTTGTGCAAGGAGGTTTGGACACGCCCCAGGTCCTGCGATTGTTGCGGGACCTTGTCGGTCTAGGCCACGAGTACTTGCGGCAGGGAGACGGCAAGGCGGAAGAAAGGGACGGGACGGAAGCCCGCGGGGAGGTGGTGAGCAACCTGGCCGCATACGTGGCCAAGCTGCTGGCACTCCTTGGCTTGCGGTGTTTTAACCAATTCACGCTCCTACACCGGGGTTCACTTTCTGGTGCGGACGTGGAAAGCCTGGCTAAATCTTTGGTAGACTTCCGTGCTCGCGTCCGGGCAGCGGCCTTGGAGGGAAGACGACGCCGTCCCCGGGATGGTAGTGACGTGGAGGAGAAAGAGGGGACAACGGCGGCGCTCGCGCAAAGGCTTCTCGTTTTATGCGACGAGTTTCGGGAACGAGACCTAATTGAATTGGGAATACAGGTCAAGGACACAGGCGTTGGAGAGTGTAGCTGGACCCTTGCATCACCCTCATCTGCTCCTTGTGAAGCTGCGGACCAGAAGCTCGACGTTCCTGGAGTAACGTTGCTTGCGTCGAGACGTCCCAAGTAAGGATGACGCGTACGCGCTATCAAGGGCTCCTTGATTTACGGGAAAGGAACCGAAGACAATTTTCGATCCCATGTGGCTCTGAGCGCCTGCACCGATGACTCTCATAAGGCAAGACTTGTGTGGCATCCCTTGGGGCTCCTTAAGACTTTAGGTATAGTTGTAAACACCGGCGGGGTCGTCTATATCGGTGAGATATGTGTATATCTGAGGGCACCATGGTATCCAAAAGGACCAGCTCTTGAAATTTTTTAAAAGTGAATTGGAAGTTAACTCCGCACATGGGCAAATTGTTTCCTTCTTATCAGTCATCCTGCCGAAAGCTCAAAGAAATGGGCCGTGCATGCACATTTATGGGTCCATCCGTACGTGAGTCTCTGTCTGCCCCTATCTCAGCGTCCAAACATACCCTTATCTTTTTATAGCCCTTTCTGTCCTCAAATTGTACAATGCGAACCACTCCCCAGGTTCCACCCCGATCCCACTTCCGCATCTTCCATCCCTCACTACTGTCAACGAGTAAAATCGCTCATCAAATAGCTACACTGTCGCCGCCATACATAAGTATTCTTCATGCAAAGAGATTGTCCAAAACGTCGTCAACTGTAGCCGTCTGACTGGACTCATGCTCCGGTGTGAGCGTTGTGCTCGCAAGCGTGTGGCCCCAATCCCTATTTCCGCGCAGGCCGCTCCCGTCCATGACCACCAGTTCGCTTCTGTAGCTCAGCGAGTTCACCAAGGCCATGAAAAAGGAGACGGCTGCGATGCCGCCCACCCAGACTCTCCAATCACGGCTCCAGGCAGGAAGTTGGAGCTGAGAGGCCGGAGACCCGCGGTTTCGGTTGCGACGGCCCATTCCGCCTTGCGCGTCGAACTCCCCTGAGAGGGAACCACGCCGCTTGGAACCGCGGGATCTCCCGGTCCCGGCGCCGGCCAAAGACGAAAAGGGTTGTTGCGACTTTTGCTGAGGCATGGGCTGGACCGGAAAGCTGGGAAACGAAAATTGACTTTGACCGGAGTTCGCGCCGGCGTTGTTCATGTTGTTGCCGCCCTGCTGGTTTGGGCTCCCTTGAGCACCCACCCCGGGATTGCCACTGCCGGCAGGATTGTTAGGATTTATTGCTGCCCCGTTGCGAAGATTTTGAACTTGCACTTCCGTGAGACGCGTGGGTGCTTCTTGGATGGAGCGCTTCACCTCAGCCATCTGCGAAGCGTTGTGTAGAACACCACAGGCATGAAATTTGACACCCGCCCGACACGTACTCAAGTACCTCCGCACATAACCCTGACACCATTCCTTTTTCGATTACCCCCCGTCACCATGCCCTCCCATCCCACTTACCCACCTTCTCGGAAAGGTCCACTCGCCGAGGCCGTTTCGGAAAACTCCGACCCGGGATCTCTGCTATAACGCCTTTCTGGTTTCTTCTTTGTCCCGGAGCCACGCTTCTGATTTCCAGTGGCGCCTCTTCCTGATTTTGGGGGATGATGTACACCTTTGGACCAGTGCTCATCATGTCCGGGGTCCCTCTCAGAGGGCTGCCGCTCATCCCCCCTCCTGCCCCGCCCGCACTCCCTGCGCCTCGGGTTGAGAAGCTCGGCGCCTTTTTCTTCATTGACTCCAGAAATCCGCCGCTCCCAACGCTACTACTCCCACCGCCACTGCCACTGGCTCCCAGAAAAAACGAAGCAGTAGGCGATCCCGATGAGGATGAGACTTTCACCTTGTCGTCCATGGGTGTGCCGCGGCGCAACGAGTCGATGATGCTTGGATCCATGTCCGCAATTTCCGCCGCGACGCGCACATCGTCCGTGGGTTCGCCTTCATTCATACCCATAAAGCGTTGGTAGTACAGGTCGTCTTTGTTGCCGCTCCCGGAGTTCTCTCCGCTTCCGCTGGCGGCCTGCATAACTGACTTCGCAGGTTGAGGAAAACAAGGCACCGCACCGCGAGTCCGAACACGAAATAATTGCAAACTCTCTCTTGAGTGACAAGTGAATGGCTGCATTACAAAGGCTGGTGCACTGATGCTGGCGCTTGTGCCACTAAGGCACGTCATAATGGTTAAAACGACGGCTGATGCTTCAGCCCGTCCCATGGCTTACTGCCGTCGGCGCAAAAACAGCCAGATGGCGGCAAAAGGTATCAGATCGGCCTGCTCGTGCCTCTGAGGGTCGAAGCTGAACTCCTGTGCACTGTGACTTATAAGTACAAAATGTGTTGGAGATTCTAATTGCCACGCTTTCGCCGCGTCGACATCACAAAGATCGAGCGCCTTAGCAGTCAGAAAGATATGGGGGAAAATAGAGCAACAAAGCGCTTCCGCATTCACCGACACGACTTTATTCCTACTTCGAAGCGACAAACACGGGTGTGGGATGAAGCTGTCACGGGTCGTACATCCGATGAGGAGCGTGGCATGAGTCAGCAGAAAACGAGGCGGCGAGAGGACTAGGCCAGACCGTCTGACCCCATCGCCTTCTGGCGCCCACCCCGGTGCCCTTCCCGAGGACTTGCGCGGCCCCGCTTCCATCGCTTCCGCTAACTTGCCCTTTCAACGCCCATTCCAAATTCAGGACTCTGTGCAGGACTCAGGCCAATTCTTTAGCGCGTTTGTGTGGGACTGGAATGGGAGTTCGGGTTCTCTGTTGCCGCTTTACCTCCCCACTACCCCCCTCCTGGTTGATATTTTTGGTGCTCTTTCTGAGCATAAAATCTTACATAAGATCTGAAGCCTTTGTAAATACAAGCCCTTCGTTACAACCCATCTATCAAACCCAACCGCACTTGATGGCCGCGTCCTTTACGGCCTCCCCACAGACAAGCGGGCAAACGCTCCTCTCCTTTCTCTGTGAGGAGCAGGCAGCCCACCCCATCTCAATTGATGGCGATTTGCATTTAGTATTGTTAGCCGTCAGCTCAGCAGTAAAAACTATAAGTCATGCGGTGCGGCGAGCAGGACTGGATAATTTGACGGGTTTTCACGCGAAGAAGCAAGGCGGAGAGGCCACCACAAATCAGGGGGGGGAAAGGCAAAAGAAATTGGACGTCTTGGCGAACGACATTCTAAAGGAGGCACTACACGGGTGTGGTCAAGTGGCGGGATTTGCTTCAGAGGAAGAAGATGGCATAATTTCTTTGCGGACTGGGGCTAAGTATCTGGTTGTGGTGGACCCTTTGGACGGCTCTTCCAACGTGGACGCTAGTATTCCCACTGGCACCATCTTCGGGGTGTATCGGAGCCTAGGGGATACGCCAGCGCAGCTTCAGGCGGGGGTTTTGCAAGCTGGGAAAGAGCAAGTAGCTGCGGGGTACTGTTTGTTTTCAGCAGCCACCCTCCTAGTCATGAGTATGGGCCGCGGGACCGGCACCCATGTCTTCACGCTCGACCCGCACATCGGGGACTTCATTCTCACTCATCGCCGCATTCGAATGCCAGAGCGCGGTTCGACATATTCTTTGAATGAGGCCAGGCACCAGGATTGGCCACAAACACTCCAGCGCTACGTGACAAACATGAAGCTCGGCCAGAATCGAACCCGCAAGCCGTACGCCTTGGTGTACGTGTGCTCTTTGGTCGCGGACGCGCACTGGCTTCTATTCCGAGGTGGGATGGCCTGCAATCCTCGCAGTCACTTACGGCTGTGCTACGAGGGAAACCCCATGGGATTGGTGCGTTATTTCTCCCGTGCAAGGTAATTTGAGTTTCTATTTCATTTAACCCATCCCTTGTACTCCCACCGCTCATATCGCGCAGATAATAGAAGAAGCCGGGGGCCTAGCAAGTTGCGGGGATGGCGGTCGCATTTTAGAAATGTCGCCATCAGCCGTCCATCAACGCACCCCCATTTTCCTGGGTAGCCTTGACGATATCTTGGAATTAGAGTCCTATGGGGACGTGACACAAAATTATAATCCAGGCTACAGTGCTCTTTAAAGACCAAATAACAGCGCAAAGGAGAAGGGGGAAATGTGTCTCGTTCGTTTCCATATTTACCATCTTAATTGCGATAACGGCTAGGTGTAAATAATAAAGTGCTATAATTTCATGCTGCTCGGTTTGTATTTCAAATTCATTTGTTCCAGAGAGAAGCAAGAGCACATTGGTTGAAAATGTTTTTCAGAGTGTATTTGTGCGTATGCTTAACAATCTTTGCGAAGGAGCACGGGGCCCTAGGGGAACCTCCTGGTCCGCCCCTGCGACTCGGCCGAACGAGGAGGATCGGATCGCTCCGCACAGCTTGCACTCCTTGGGGCCTCTTTTCCCACAAAAGCATCACAACACGTCCTAGCAAATCCCGAACCAAGTAATCACATATGTACATAGAAAATTTCGTGTTTTATTTTAATTGTGATATCAATGAAATTCACAATGTATGGGGGAAAGATGATGGGACACAATGTAAAGGTGGATTTGGCCCCTCATCTCGTTTGTGCGCGCGACATTTAACATCGTGTTTTGCATTAAAAGCAGGATACAGGATACAAGACCTATCAGGCTGAACTTTAAACAGAGCGACAAGCGTGAATGGTTTCTCCTGCTTCGAATGGAGGAAGTGGAGGTGACCTTCCTCCTTCACTCCCGAGACCCACCTCGGCCGGCAACTTGAGACGAGGAGGTAAATGCAACTTTGGAAGAACGAGGCACGCTTATATCGGATCTTCGTGATTTGGATGAGCTAAGTTGCGGGATAATAAAACTGTGTGACATCTTTTACGATATGGTTAGGCTCTTGTATGCAGAAAATCTGACATGCAAACCTCACTTAATCACAGTTTCTTCCAATCCAGCTGTTCTCCCCCATCAACAAACGAGCCAACAACAGCAACAAGCGCAATCCATGACTGCTCCTCATTATCAAGTTTTAAGCCCCACCACTGATCTTTCGCAAGGAATGGAGCAAGCAACTATATGCTCTCGGGGAAACATACTTCAGCAAAATTCCATGCCTCCAGGCGCCTTGTCCGTTCCCCATTCGAAAAGCTTGCGCCACAATGACGACGATGATCAAGATACTCAACAAGTAAAAAGTAACATGTATCAGCATGGACAAATTAATTCATTGCCGCAAGCCTTTGAGAAAAAGCTTCGACGGCTGGAGAAAAACCGTGAGTCAGCACGCGAGTGTCGCAGGCGGAAGAAGGAGCATGTCGTGGAGCTGCAGAAGCAGGTGGCGCACCTAGAAGCTGAGAATCTGAAACTCAAGTTACAGCTGAAGGTGGGAGAAGAGTCTCAAGCACAAGAGAGGCAAGAGAAAGCCCGCATTACGAAGAAGCTGGATGAAATGGTACGTCTTTCTGGAGAATTGCACGTTTCACTTTCCGGGAGGGAATCTTTCGGTCATGAATGGTTCGTCTAACTTGCTCTTTTGCGACTACGGGGAAAATTCTCTACATATACGGGTGCCTTTGGGTAGGTTAAAACGGGTGCGAGCGAATCAGACATCTGGCAAACCATTGACATGTTCAAGGAGAGATATTCGGATTACGGCAGCGACCGTCGCTCCGCGATCGAATTTCATACGAATCAACTCGAGAAGGTCCGTGCTATTATAGCAGGAACACCGTGACCTAAAACTTTTTACTTCCATAAATACTCTTTCTTTTTTGTCAGTCGGGTATAAACTGATTCTTACTCCCGACCAATCCACGCACTTTTTCGCAGCTCCTACTTCCTACCAAGCTCACCAAGGTGTGCATGTGGATGCTTCTCAACATGAAAGGGACCGACATTGTCGGTGGATTAAATATGACCGAGTCAAAAGGCCTGGTGGGCTCTCTGTGCAACGTAGAAGACTCTGCTTCTGAACCGGCGCGACAGTTGTGGGCTGTCTTATCGGAGGAGCTGCACGTAACGAGGGAGCAGCAAGCCGCTCTTCTTCAGCGCCGAGATAATATCGTGGCTATGGACGCAGATATAGGAGTCACATCAGCCATGCTTCGAGAGCTGCGGGCTTTGATCGAGGACAAGAACTCCAGCTTAGACCAGGAGCTGCTGGAGGTCCAGAAGATCCTGTCCCCTACCCAGACGGCGAAGTTCATTCTCTGGATAACGCGCAACCCGGCCTGTATGCACATGCTCAACCAGCTCTGGCGCGCTGTTTACGAGCGTTCTGGAGGCGGAGAAGGAACGGGAGATAGAAGTGGGACGCGGGAAGGCAGCGGGGAGGCGGATGGGCATCTGACTGTCGGGCAACAAGCCCCCCCGGCAAACCTGGAGGAGCCCTACCAAAACGATAGGGCCGTATCGACATGAGAGGTGCAATACGGTCAAACTACAGGAGATTACTTTCCTAACCATGCCCTAGAAAGACAGCGGCCTGAAAGCAGCTTGTAGCCGCCCTTCTACGAGGGGTTTCAGAGTCTGAGGGACTCCACAGCACTGTACAATTTCATCCACCCAACTCCTCTCCTGCATGCGCGACGAAAGACGTACTTTGTCTCGACCTTCACACAGTACAGCACCTGCTTCCCTTCACTCTTGCCAAACTCTCTCTTTGTCAATGGGCCCATCACAGACGGCTCACGGTGCGAAGAGCATGGTCTGCGCGACGAATAAAGCTTTGGCCGTCCCCTCATTCTGGTCCTGAAAGAATCCTGAAGGCACGGTTTGCTTCACTCCATTCCTATGAAAATTAATGAAACTATAGCAGCAGACGTAACAGTCAGAGTGTCATTGCACCACTCATTGCTTCTTGGTATGTTTCATTCTTCTCCTCGCTATGACAAGTAGGATTCGGATAAGTCAGGACCAGTGGCTGCCTGACACATTAAACTAAGACACATCACCTCATCAACAAAAAAAGAGTTATATCTTCCCCTGAGGCCCATAAATAAATCAAAGCGCATGAGCTTCGTCTCGGTGACGAGATCAGTCCACCTTTCCCAAAAGGCGCTGCGCCCTCTCGCGCGAGCTGCGGCCCCACGGAGCCTCTCGTCCGCCTCAATACTGAGCTCCTTCCTATTCATCCTGAAAATCTCTCGAACTTGAAGTGATAGCAGCAAATGAACTCTCACTCGTAATCAACCAAATTCCCCATCGACCATAAAGTATTAGCAGGACATACAATTTCCTTCGTAACCGCTTGAATTTCCATGGACTCCGGACTCGGCAGCCATCCCTCCCTCCAGATCTCATTCAGCATCCAGTTTTGTACGTGGATGCGAAAGCTTAATACGAGTAGTTTGCCACAAAAGTGGACTCCTTTGCAGCTGCACCCCCGGCCCCCCCGCCATACACACCTGTAGCCGCCTCAGAGTTGGCCTTGGCGCGCACCATGAGTGTCTCCTGTGCCGCGGGGATATTCTCATCCTTGCCCCCCCAGGCCTTCAGGCAGGATTGTTGCAACGCGCGACCATACGAGAAAGTCAGCGCCCACGGCTTCTTGCCCGGGACCTTGTTGAGCGCGTCCAGGGCCAGGGAGGCGTTTTCCTCCGAGAGCCCGCCCGACAGGAACGTGATACCGGGGACCGCCACTGGTACAGTGTGCTGCAAGACACGC
Organism: Microchloropsis gaditana; assembly: GCF_000240725.1. Lineage (NCBI taxonomy): Eukaryota > Eustigmatophyceae > Eustigmatales > Monodopsidaceae > Microchloropsis > Microchloropsis gaditana. Next base: position 11,824 of record NW_005803853.1, read on the forward strand.
ACGGTCGCCACCCCGATCTCAGCCGGAGATGCCTGGACTGCGGCTGCTTCGCCAGAGCGCACCATATTAGGTTTGAGGAGGGTGCCCTCCAGCAAAACGTGATGGTCCGAGAGCGCCTTGTAGGTGGCGGCCAAGACTTTCTCGGTGATGGCGGCTGAGTGTTCAATGGAGTGCGTACCATCCATCAGCACCTCGGGCTCCACGATAGGAACCAGGCCACTTTGTTGGCAGAGCTGCGCGTAGCGGGCCAGGGCTTGGGCGTTCTGGTCAATGGCTAACTGGGAAGGAGTGGCGCCCGAGCTGTCGTTGATGTTCAGCACCCCGCGCCACTTGGCGAAGCGGGCGCCTGCCTTGTAGTACGCAGCGCAGCGTTTCGCTAGGTCATCAATGCCTTGCGTAACGGTCTCTCCATCTGTGCCGGGAAGGGGCACCACGCCCTTGTCGACCTTGATGCCGGGGATGATGTTGTTCGCAGCCAGAATGTCCACGAAAGGTGTCCCGTCATCCGCCTTCTGATACAGGGTCTCTTCGAAGAGAATTACTCCACTGATATATTTGTTGAGACCTGTAAAATTGTTTAAGATAAGGAGCTGAATATTCTCTTGCAATATTCAAATCAAGCAAGTGCAACGCGGCAAAAAAAAGTCCCGTCCCAGCTTTTCCGTACTTCGCACAACCACGAGACATTACTTACCCTTTGTGGTAAACAAGAGCTGACGGTACTTGCGCCGGTTTTCCTCAATATTTTCAACATTAATGGGAGCAAAACGCTTGCCGATGGTGCCGGTAGACTCGTCGGCAGCAAGAATTCCTGCAAAAGGCAAGCGGAGATGCGGGTAAGGGATTTAGCTATTTTATTAAAAAATAATCCAGTGTGAGGGGCATGGATCCTTTCCAACACAACTGTGATAACTTAAGCACGCATTCTTTCCACAATTTGCATTGATTGTAAACCACAAGAAACTGCTCGGGTGACCACCTTGTTACAATTGCTAGCAAGAACAAAGAGGGTATCTTTGACCATCGCGTGAGAAATTGGATGCCTCTACTGACCTTTGCCTGTTGCAACGATGGCGTTGGCGTTCGCGATCAGCTCGGCGGCGTAAGAAGTCATTGTTTTCAAAGCGTGAAAGTTGTGAAGCCTAAAAGAATGTGCGGACAAATATTCGTAGTGTGAGCCAGCAGGCGGGGCTTTTCGCGCATCATGTCCGTTCCTACACAGGCGCGAGCGAGGTATCAATTGCCAAGTCAACACCTGCAGCGCAAACAGCGTGTGCATAATGCGTGTGGTCCCAGTCGAAAAGATCTGGCCGATAAAAGATGCACGGGGCGCGTCCAATGGCCACATTGGCCCGGGAAAAAAGAGGCACACGATTCTGAGGGTTCGCTTCTTTCACGCCTCGCCCGCCCGGCCGCCTCGTCTAAGATGCGTGGTCTTTGCAAAGGACCACACGTCCGGCTCGTTTCCCGACCGTCACTCAGAAGCTATTCAAATATGACCTTTGAGCCAATCATAGGCGTCCAGCATAATTTTTAAGGACAAGAATGGTGGAGACAGGTTGGATTCGGTGGAAGCTTTGTTTCGATCCGTCCATCGTCTGATACGAGGCAGGAGGTCGCATCTTTTGGGGGCTCACAAACCATCGATGACAGAAAAAGAGGTCAGGGAACGGAAAAAATAATGCCAGAGGGAGTCATCAAACCGCATAAGGCGATTCTGAATTTCTTTACAACATCTTTGACATTTTCACTGTGCGAATGTCGCTTATATCACTGCGTCGTCACGAGGTTACTTTTCTCCAAATTCCCGCCACAAAGTGTTCCGCGTTCGGTCAAGTGCTGTCAAGAGTGCCGAATATTGAGGTTTGTACTTTGTGGTAGCCAGGACTCCACGCACTACTACCGCAAGTACATCTTCAGTGGGCGTTGATAGTAGCTCTGAATAGTGACGTCTGTCTTCTTTCCTTCTCGGAGACTCGAAATACCTGCGAATCACTGTGGCGTAAGCCGTTTCCTCGATGTTACGCCCCGGGTCGACCGTACCGCAATTGCACCAAACCAAGTTCCAGTCGTCATCCCGCCGAAGCAAAGCCTCCCACAGGGCCTCCACGAGTTGTCTGACCACCGGCCGTGGGACCTCTTGGCGACGACCCCCGTAGTGCTCGATTAGGTCCATTGCTCGCAACGATAACTCAACTGCTTTTTCTTTAGAAGTCCCTCTCAACGGTACCAGCTGAATCAGTGCTTCAATCGTTTGGCTTGGGCCGATTGCAACGCCCTCTTGAAGACTTTTCATAGCACCTTTGGCATCTTGTTGCCCATCTCGTATGAGACTCACGAGCCAAGACTGTGCTTGCAACAATTCTTGTTCTTCCTGCAAAGCCCATCGCGCTTCCAGATTGATCTCCTCGCTTTGGGAATGGTTTCGCGCAGTCTCGTCGCTGAGAATCCCTATGTCCACCCACAGCCTCTTTAAGTCGAGCGTTTTCTCCTCATCTGCCAGCCCCAGCAAATCCTGAGCGCCATTGCTGAGCAGAGAGAAATGAGAAAGTGCTGTGAGTGACAGAAGCTCAGAATGCGACAATTTTATCGCTTGTATAGATAAAATATAACACAACTAAACTCCCAATCACAGCCATACTATTTGTGAACGCGTGGTTTCAAAAAAAAAA
>NW_005803853.1:18503-62647 GCF_000240725.1 Microchloropsis gaditana
GAACATGGGTGTGATGAATCCACGACAGACGAGCAGCCGCCAACTGATCAGGCCTGCTCATGAAAATCTTCTCGATCTCAGCCCTTGCCATGGATGACGTTGCTCCGTACTCCAGCACGTCCTCAAGATGGGCGCACTCTAGCAGCCAGTTCAAAACGTGCGCTGCCACCTCTTGATGCCGCGCCATGTCCTCGACCAGTGGCGCCCAGTCTCGATACTGATACTCAAGCTCTCCCAGGACCTCCCAGGCCGCAAATCGCCGGGCCATGTCTATCGCTTCTCGAGCCAAGCCATACTCGGCCACACACGTGACAGCGAGGCGTTTCTTCTTACGCGTCTCTTCCCCTGCGGCCTTCCACCTCCCACTCAAGGTGCCGAGCTCCAGCCACCGTACACCCAACAGGCGGGCCTCCTCGCCGATGGCAGCACGCTGTGTCGGGATGAGCTTCGTCGTTTCCCGCTTGAGATCTTGCAATCGACCTACCTCGCACTCCATCACCTGCAGAGTCGGCGGCTCTGTCAGCCATCCACCTTGCCCCCCCGTGTGCGGCCGCAGGCCGTACTCTTTGCGGAGCCTTGCCCGCCGGTTGATGGCAGCCTCCAGAGCTCGCCGAACAACCACGGTCACGGCCACGCTCGCCTCCACTTGCTCTTTTTGAGGTACCGGTTGCGCGGTCCGTCTAATAAACTCCTTGCGCGCCGCCTGCAGGGACGCTAACTTCCCGACCACTTGGCTGGGGTTGGCAAGGAAGATGTCCAGCGGAGGAAGTCCCGCGGCCTCCAGGCGAGCCCTCACATGGGGCCCCAAGTCTTCTCCCCACCGGGGCATGGCATGCTCTCTAAGTAGCTTCCTTAGAGCAATAGGCATGTCGCGTCCTTTCCTTTCTCCTTGATGCCCTCCACCGGGCAGCAAGGCTTCGCAGATCTGCTCGCAGGCAGCCACATGCTCAGCGCCCTCAAGGAGGGCCTCGGCCTGCGCCTCGGTGAGCTTGGTCCACAAGCCCGTTTCCGTCACGAAACGGAGCCACCGCTCGGCGACTGCCAGCTTGCGTCGCAGCGATTGCTGAATCAAAAGGTGAAAAGTCTCGCCCTCTGCGACATCTTGTGAGCCCTTATGTTGCGGTGGGAGGGGCCCCTGCCCTGCCCAGTACGGCGCTGTGTCGGGCTCGAGATCAACGTCTTGCCAAATGGCGCACAGGAGTCCCGCGCCCAGATCAGAGTCTCCATCCGGCAAATCAAACAGGCCCTCCGCTTCTAATATCGATTGAGCCGCGGCCGGTCGCGCATCCAAATGGAGGCGGAAGGCGGCCTGAAGCTTTTCCGTGAGCTCTCGTCCGCGCGACCCGTGCCCGCCATCCCGTGCCCAGGCCGCACCTTGCTTGGCACTCGGGCCTCGGGCATGTCGGAGGTACCGCACACGCATGACGCAGTTTGGTTCCATCAGCAGAATCAATCCATCCGTGCGAAGATACATCCCCGTACCCAATAACCTTCCTGCTGTCAGGCCCTCCCCGATCACTCCTCGCGGCACGGCCATGGAGCGAACCTGGAGGCTGTCCGGTTCCAAGGACTGGCTACCATCGTCCAGGCGGAAGTTTACGATCGAAACGAAGCCCTCTTGATGAGAATCGAAGGCGTGTATGACGTAGGCCAGCAGGTCCGTGCGCGTATTCCCACGACTGGATACTAGTTGCGTCTGCAACAAAGCATCAAGCGAGGAGCTGCCCGCCGTTGGCGCGGCCAGTTCTAATACCAGGGGTATCACTCGGACACTGCTCGTGGAGCGCTGCTCTCGGAAGTCCAAGAGAAAGAGCGACAGATGCGCCTCGCCCTCCACCGCGCCCACGGCCGCCGCCAGCAACACGACCCGCGGCGCCAGCCACGTGGCCCGCACCAAGGTCACTGAATCATTAGAGCACATGCCTCGCAGCTGCTCCAGAAGCTTCAACTGTAGAAGAATCGCCTATTTGATAGGTAATGAGGATTTTAAGAGTAGTGGAAGTCTCAAAGGCACAAGACGTGGCCCAAGCTACCGAGGCAGGGAAGCGCTACGCATGCCGTTACCTACCCCGGAGGCGTCATACAAGTGGACTCCCTCTCCTGTCAGAGTCATGACGCGTCGCGCCTCTTGTCCAGTCGGCTCCTCCCAGACCATGAGGCTTCGCACGCTTTCCAAGGGGCCCGGACCTCGGATGCGCCACGGCAGATAGTCCGACAGTCCCCCTGGGCGCGCCATAGCCCCGGAGGCCATCACCGCATTGCCTCTCCGCACCCCACCACCGCCCAAGGGGCCCACGCGATAGACACGGCCATAAGAGGTGCCCAAGAAGGCCATTGTCTGTGGACCCTCGCCGCCGCCAGCCAACAAGTCTCCGGCTACCACCTCCCAGGCAGCAGCCGTCACTTCCTCTTCAGGGTCAAGCTGAGCCATGTATTCGCTGTTAGCTCCCCCGCGCTCCAATTCTCGCCATATAAGTCGTCCATTGGACAGCACCACTGCCACCGGCATCCGAGGACCCGCGGGCGCCAAAACTGTCACGGCCGGCGCAGATGTCGTCACGCACGGAAGTCCTTGTCGGTCCAGCAATTCCAAGCATGTATCAGTCGGAGCCTGCATTTCTTTATCCAATTCTGCTGGCTCTAAACGCCAGGTGAACAATCTATTGCCCGCAAGGATGTAAGCCCGTGCCGTGCGGTCATCGACACCCGCGAGAATGGACGAAGCATCGCACCCCGACAGGTTGCATGCCACTGACCCTGGCAGCAAACCAACTTGACCTTGATCTGCGTTGTCTACTAATAAGTAATTCCGCAATGAGCGTACCTGAACAGCCTGTTTTCCACCCCGCCTGCGCTTGGCAGGAAGAAACGACATTTTTCCAGACCTGGACTCCACCTACAGAGGACGTTGAGACGGAAGGTTGTGTGACAATAAAGTAGGCTTCCCATCGAGCACCAGTGGGACATAGGTCGCCGGCAGAATTGGGTGTGGCTCATGGGGTCGTCCAAGAAAAGTTGGTGGTGTGAGTTGTTTTTGACTGATCCTCCAAACTAGAGCCCACAGGCACGCAAGGCCGCTTCAGCCTCGCCGTCTTGAGCGAGGACCGCGCGGAGAGACGGGCGACAGGCGGGAGCCGTGTCTGGCATCTTCTCCACGCTCAAAGTGGCATTTTTATACCAGAAATCGGTGTACAAAATCAATCAATGGTCGGTGAGGAAAATAAAAAGAGCACGTGATGCTTGGAAATTAACAATGACCAACTTTGTATGCGCACGTTTGCTCTTCCTTTCCCTTTGCTGGCCCGTTCCCAGCACCAGCACCATCAGCAATATAAAATATCTTGTGTATATGTTCACATCTCTATGTACTTATTTACATGTTTATTCTCAGCAGCTCTTTGGCTCGTACCTGCGCTTTTTTACCATTAACGTCCATCTCGACATGCTTTCGACGCAATAGATGCTCCTTGAATTCTTTGTCTGTACCGAATATATAGTCCATAAGGCCTAAGACACCATATGCTCCCTTTGTGGTCGCCATATGATGGAAGTCATGAAATAATGGACCTGCAAAACATGGCAACAAATAGTAAGGGGACCATGGCAGAGCAAGGCCTGAATGTGCGTCTACTGTCTCCCAAATGCGAAGCGCGAGCCACAGGTATAGAACTAGGGGGTGCACACCTAGAATGACTGGAGGCAATAAAGTCGACGGCAAATTAACGATTAAATCTTCAAGCACGTGGGCGTATTCTGACGAGATACCTATTGGCGATTTGAATTCATGGTGCTGCTTGTGGAAGTACTTGTAAATAGAGGGATGGTGGAACATGCGATGTGCCGAGTAAAACATAAACTCTGTCCCTAGTGCGCAAACTAGCAATTGCCAGGTGCATTGCATTGCAGATGGTAGCGAAGCGTGCATACTTCCGCCACAATGCTTCCACAGGCAAAAGTAGCCCACGATTGCCGGAAGCTGGATGAAAAGTCGTCCCAAATAAATATGAAGTACAGCCTTATGAGTGAGTTCCGTAGAGGGGTTCACCCCTTTTTGAATTTTCCATCGTTGTCGACATATTGGAACGTAGGAGATGAGCGTGTAGCACAGATTGCCAGTAACAAAGATGCTTTCATGAACGAGAGTCCCCGCGGCTAAGAAAGTGACAAGCTCCCCGTGGTCAACCGCCGAACGTGAAAGTAGATCCGCCAAGTACCTAATCCATGTCCCAATCGCATCGTATGTCATCGCCTGCGCAAGTGTTAGCAAAAACGAGTATTAAGCATCGACGGTCGGCTCTGATGACCCGCATGTCTGCCAGTGAAGAGGCTGAGTTGGGGTTGAAATGGCCTCTCGCTTTCAGTGGTCTCCCTCCTTTCTCGAGACGTCATCGCGCGCGTGCTCTCCGGTTGATAAAAGAAAATCACGCCACCACACGTCTCCTTGCTGCGTAACATCGACCTCCTTGCTTCCAAGAGGTCTACATCGGACACTCGTGCACGGTTCAGTGGTCCGCTGTGGCCAGTCCCTTCGACTCGGCTGGGCGTGAGCGAGGCGACGCCGGCGGGAGGGGAGGGATCACGGTATCACCTGATACATGAGGCGGGGGAAGGCGTTCGGGGTGGCGGCTCAATCCCATCATTCAGTGTAACAAGTACAAAGTGGAAACAATGGTGAGAAAGGTGTGTGAATAGGGGGCGGAGGACATGTACTGTGCGTCATGATACCAAATAGATTTATAAATTTAGGACCAACGACCTTGGCAGACACAAAAGGGAAAAGTTGCTGCTCTGTCGGCTTTTATGAGGAAAATGGGGTTTTCAAAATCTGGTCATGAACGTTGTTACTTGTAAGCAATGGAAAATCCGCAACAAAAAAGTTACGCTGCTGGAGCTCAGGAAGGTACCAAAGAAAGTAAAATTCGTACGTAATCGTATGCTCCCATGTCCGCTTTTTTTCCATTGTTGATGATGGCCGGCGAGCTGTGTGGTACTTTTAACTTCAGTTGATAATGCTGCACTGCGTTTATGTACACGGAACTTGGCTTCCTCCTCTAGGTGACATGCGCTCCACGTACTCCTGCAAACAACCGAGGGGCAACAGCATCTCCTCCTCCATTCCCTGTCCTCCCTCATATTTACCTCTGTATTCTGGGCAATGCAAACTCCGTCGCGAAACGGTGTTGCCGTTGTAGAGGATACGGACGGCATTTTCCTCGCTCTCTTTTGATCCAAGGAGGTGACCCGCCTTTGTATCAGCCTTCAGTGAGTTTCCTTTGGCGATGGGAGGCCCCCAAAGCTCAAAGACGATCCGACTCGCGTAGGGTGGCCAATAGCAGTGCCTATCAAGCACATCCAAGGCACCCAGGAGTGGGGACAAAACTGTGTCATGCGCTGAATAAAGCGCCAGCTTCAAGCGCGTGTCTTGATATGACTGAAAGCGACCAAGGACTTCACGAAGGAAAGGCTGCATACCCAAACGGGTGCCCTCCCGCCCGCCCTCGGCTCCGGCAAAACGCTCACAGAACATGCGGTCAGTCTCTTGCTTCAAGAGATGCACGAGGCTCCTTTTAACAGGCAGTTCTTGGCTGTGGCAAGCCATGCCCATAAGAGGATCTGTAGCGTCGGCCACGCTCAAGTTCCGCGCTTCTGCCTCTACTGCTGGACTCAGCTTAAGCTGGTCGAACAATTCACGGTCTAAATCTGCCGCAACTTTGAAGGCTTTCTCCTGCTGTGCCCCTAATGCAAACGCAGCTCGACAAGATCCTTTTTCCTCAGGTGCACTCTGAAAGGGATCAATGTTCCTGGGTCGAGATGCGCCGATCAAACCTCGTCCAAAAAGTGCCTCCTTGTTGTTTTCCTCCTGAACAACCACCGGCATGTGCTCGGGCACTATCGGGGCCAGAAAGCTCAGCATCAGCACTGCCCCGGAAATAAACGTCCGCGGGTAATTGGTGCTGCGAAAGTAGATCTCTTTATCCATGTCCTTGATGCCTAGGGCGGTACCATATCTATCTCGCAGGTACTGTCCATTCCGAAGCTGCTGCTGAAGGCCTCGCTCAGTCAATTGGCCCGGAAAGCAGGCTTGACTTTCATCGCCCGAGAAAGCCGTTTCAGGTCCTGCTCTGGTCTCATCTCCTTGCAGTGCAGCTAAATCCTGTCCCTTCCCTGGCGGATCCCTGGTCGGCGCAAGCAAGGCATGCGTGAGGTACTCTAAAGAGGCTTTGCCCTGGACTCCCGCCACGCTAAACCTCTCCCGTACCAGCTGCGCCACTCGACGCATGGTTGGGTCCTTCAATTTACAATCGAATTCTGGGGAAGGCGAGGTCAGACTCGTGATCGGCGAACGATCTCCGTGCCGAATCACAACCTGAATTTGTTTAAGCTTCCTAGTGCGCGTGCCTGGTGGAAGAATTCCATCCTCCCCATCCATGGGGGCTTCGCAGTAGGAGAATTCATGTTTGCCGCCTTTGAGCTTCAAGGTTAAATTACCATGCGGCAATTTTGCCGGCAGCAGGAGGCACGCGACAAAGAGGAGACTGCTTGCGGTAAATATCACTGCCATTCCACGCGACAATAGATGAGCGCGGCCGCCATCACTTCCTCCACTCTCCGCCTCGAGGCGTCGGTGAGATATTTTTGCTCGTATAGACGCCAGTACACGGCGATGCAGCATCCCCTGTATTTCAATGAGGTTTTTGCGAAGTTCTGAATTCCAAGGATCACTAGCCGGATTGTCTTTTACAGAGGACGATTGCGCAGGGAGGCCTCATGGGCCGGTCGGTCGGGTTGCGGATGTGAGGCCCGGGCACTTTCACCTCCCGGGGAGCTCATGCATCCACGCCGATCCCACCCACCCGCTCACATCAAGGCTTTTCCACTCACAGGCCGCCCAGTAGATCAGACGCCTTAATGAGAGCAAGGGAGGGGCGTTGGCTTGAGAGAAACGGATCACCTGGACACTCAGTACTGGGACGACTGGTGTCGCTCAAGCTGGCATGTGTTTTCCTCATGATTCATGTCCTGATAGCTCATCTACGTACCGCAGCACAAACGCATCCTGAGTATGCGCATACAAATCTATACGAAGCACTGGGACTAAATCCGAATGCCACGCCCGCAGATGTTAAGAAGGCATATCGGACACTGGCCCTTAAAAACCATCCTGATAAAGTCCAGGTGGATGACAAAGAAGCTGCTGCTAGCGTGTTCGCAGAAATCGCAGAAGCGTATGAAATCCTATCTGATCCAGTTCGACGCCAGCAATACGATTTAGCACGGAGGCAGGTGGAAGAAGCGAGTAATTTGGGGAAGCAAGGCCGCGACCATCACCATTCCGATCGTGGATTCGGCTATGAAGACTATTGGGACGAGGACGTGGAGGCATGGAGCGCGCAAGGTCGGAGAGATGCTTACTTCGCTCACCAGGATCATGGAAGAGATGAAAAATGGATCTTCACAGATCCGTTTCAACTGTTTGAAAGTTTTTTTGCCGACACCCGGGAATGGGGCGATCTGCGATGGGGCTGGGACCACGAGGCAGCAGGCTACGCTGGCTACCCATCTGGCAATGTGGTCAGCGATTGGGAAAGCGATGTGTACGAGGACATAGAATGGCACTCTTTCGGTGGGCAGGACTTTATACGCATAGAAAGGGTATACGGAGACGGCCGGATTGAAATGGAAACGAAAGAGGCGCCCTCTTCGTCGTCTGGGCGAGCACGTGTTGACCTGGGAGGGCGCAAGAAGACGGGGGAGTGGGCCCACGAAGAAAGGGGAGGGCACAAAGGAGACTCGTTTGAGCGTTTTCATCGACCATTCTCAAGCTCGTGGGGTACAAGCACCATGGGTGTTGCTAGGCAAGCATTGCGGACGGGAGAAAGGCTGAAGGTGGGGGATCAACTCTTGTCCCCCGAGGGAACTCATGTGTGCTTTCTAGACCACAAATACGAAAAATTGGTTGTTGCAGAGAATTTGGAGGATGGGGACATCCTATGGGAGTCAAACGGAAGGGGAGAAGGATGGGAAACGTGGGAAGAGGGGGACAGCCTCAAAGAGGGCGCAAGGCCGCACTCTCTCCACGAAAGCCATCTGTCAGCAGTCGTGTCGCGACAAGGTCGGGTGGAGATATGGAGGGAGGAGCGAGTGGGGTCGATAGGCGGTAGGAAGGAGCTGGTTTGGCAATCCACTAAAGATGCGGGCGGTCCAAGCGTCGACGAGGACCTGAGCAGCCTCGAGTACGTTCTCACCCTTTCGGATGTGGACGGAAACCTGGCGTTGTACTGCGTCGCGAAGGAAGGGAGGGCTTTGGGAGACGAAGGTGGGGATGAGGAATGTGTGTGGGCTAGCCGGGGTTGTCCTGGGATGGGGCGTACTGCTCGCCAGGCGCTGGAGGAGTTTGGCCGTCAGGTCGTCTTCCCCGTCTTCCGGCTGGGTGTAGCGGGGCTCACTTCCCTTTTAAAGCAGCTGCGGGCCTTCGTGAGGTATCATGGATTTCCCAATTTGAGAAGGGGGTGGATGTATGTATATAGGCTGACGAAAAAGGCAGCAAGCAAGCTCAGGCACGCTGTTGCGGAGAGGAGGCGGGTGGAGAGAAAGAAGCAGAGCCAGGGGAGAGGTAGCGGGAGCAGCATATAAATTAAATCCACACCGGTGTGTGGTATGCATGTCAGTGTATATGAGAAGAAATATCAAAGCACACCGGAAGACTGAGGTGTGTGGCATTGCATTGAATATTGTTTTCCGAAAACAGTAACGGGACGCCGTGCATTGATGTAAAATCCTGATGGTCGCCTCTTCTTGGGAAAAGACTGCTCTTAGAGCGAGAAGCTCCATGTCTTCTTTTTAACTCATTTCTCTTCGCGCATCGATACGCCCTGCACGCCCTTGACCAGCCCGTTCACGAACGATTTGACTGAGAAAGCGCTGAGGAGGGAAAAGCGGCGACTGGAGCTCGTCAAAAAATTACCCTGCGCGTCCGTGCCGGTCCACGTTATGTACAAGCTCAATTGGCAGGCATTTCGATCTGCCTGAGCGTTAAGGGCGCATTCGGCGTCCGTCAAAAAACAGTCCGACGTAGCGCCAACACCCGTGTAGCGCTCGCCCGTGAAGTCGTACGTATTCTCTACACACCTATCGCTATTGTCGCAAAGGGGACAACCATTATCAAAAGTGATGCCAGTCACCACTCCTCTATCCAGGTTTATGATTGCGGTGAGAACAGAGAATGTCCGTCCTAGACTGTCTTCCTGCCGGTAGAGTTTCTGAAACGAGGCGACGCCCATGCTCTCAACATGCACCGCTACGTTTGGCCCATACAAATTTGCGACGCCTTGAGAGGTAAGATTGGAGAAAGTATCGGAGAATTGGAGACGTGTAAATCTATCCACGGTTGGAGTAAATGCTACGCGCGAAAAATTGCTTGTCCCCTCTTGCCAAGCGGGCGCCGAGAACACAATGCAGACGTAAGTCCCTTGGGCCTGGGTCACACCCGAATTCACTCCACCCGGCGGCAGGCAGCCATAGACCAATGTGAAGCACTGAAAAATGCAGAACAATAACGTTCTTGGGGATAGGAAAGCGGCCAAATACCCTCTTGATGATGCGGACATGGGTACCTGAGACCAAGGAGGGGATAGTTTGCGGAGGCATGAGATGTCGAACGGCAAGGTAAAGGACGCAATTTTCGATTCGCACGACTCGGGTCGACTTTGTGATTGAGATTATCCTTTTATTTTATTCATCCCCATGGGTATGGCCAAGGGACACCTCGTGAGGCTGCCGGTGTCAGGCTTTGAGGGCGGCCAAGCTTTTCGTCCGTCATGGGCCAGGCCCCACCCCCAGCCCCTCTCCCGACCTCCCGGCTCCGCGCCCAGTCCCCGCAGCTTGGCTGCGAGGACCACAAAAGGATTTGCCGGTCCGCCAAAATGCCTGTTTCCGCGCAACAACAATGAACAAACCTCTTCTGTGGAGCTACATGGGTTAGGGTCAGGGCAATTTTCTCACGTGAAAGATACAAAATGACACAGGGTCCAGCCAGTTTTGTAGTGCGATTTTCCGCCCCGCGCTTTTTCACCATACATCACACACTTGTTCCGGAAAACGCCCCCTTCGACGCATGCAAATCTCTGCCGTTGTTGACTATGACGTTGAAGCTGTCAAGGCACAGGTAGACACCATTTTGGCGTCACAAGGGGTGGAGGATGCACGCAAACATTTCGAAGAAACGCTTTCCTCTTGGGCTGACGAGTACTCCCGTATATTAGAGGAAGCCAGCCAACCTCTTTCCGTTGCGGATAGACAACCCTATGAAGAAAGTCTAGTTGACCTTTGGCTTGCATACGCTGCCTTCGAAAGGCGACTGCGCCAATGGAAACAAGCGGTAAAGGTGTTTGAAAGCGCCACAACGGACGTTATCGGAGAGAAGACATCCCGGCTGTGGGTTGAATATGGGCGCTTCTGTCGGGAGCGTGGTAAATTTGCCAACGCGCAAAAAGTGTACCTGCGGGCGGTGGAAGTCCTAGATACCAAGGCCGAGCGAGACATGATCTGGTCTGAATTCCTAGAGGCACTCAAGGCCAAGGGCGGGCCTGGAACAGATGGCATTGAGACGGTGGCCCAGCTCAAAGCTATGCTTGGCATCCCTGAAGAGGAAGAGCAAAAACACGAGATAAAAGGGGTTGATGAAGTCTCTGCAGAATCAGGGCCGGGAGATCCGAGCAGCGATGCTTCATCAGATCCTGTCTCTGGATCGATAATCAGGGGGATGGAGAAGCCAGCATCGGGGAACAATTTACCAGACAACGCCGTTAATGATGCACCAGTCTTCTCGGAGCCTTCAGTTCTTGAGTCGTCACCAGATGGAAAAAGAGAAACGCTCACATTGGGCTCTCAGATGCAAATGGTCCCTGCGCAGTCTACAGCACCCGAGCTCGTAGATGCCTCAGCTGCCAAAATAGCACCAGCGCAACCTGCAGAAACGGAGCCACCACCCCTGTTGTTTTCCACCGAGGCACTGCTTAATATGGATGACGCGTACGGTGCAGGTTTGGAGGGGGAAACTCTTGGGGCCGTGAAGGTTCTTTTGGGGGACCCGGCCGTGCTGGACGTGGTCGAGGGGCAATGGCTGGTGCAGGCCATGAAGCAGCAGCTGGCAAGCACTATTTTGGCGGGGCTGGAGGCCAAGCATACCGAGGCAAGAGAACGCCTGGCCCTTCGTCATGCGCAGCTGCAGGCAAGTATTCCCAGTGTTTCTCTATCGTCTCAACTGGAGCAGGAGCGACAGGCATTGGCGACGGCATGCGAACGAGAACGAGCACAACTCAGAACACAGCTCTCGGCCGAGTTCTGGCAAGTGCTTGAGGCCCAGCAATCCATCCTAGGGGAGGGTGCTGGGGGCGCGGGGCTGCCAGGGTTGGAGATAACGCGTGACCGAACAGCTATAGCAAAGCAGCAAAAAGTTCTCCGCGTGGTCACGGCCAACATGCAGCTCTACCACTTCCATAGGAAGCGGCAACGCATGACAGAAGACCTGGCGCACCAAACTGACCTTTTGCATGAGCTGCAATGCGCTGCAAGCGGTGTAGAAAGTGAGAGCGGTAAATCCACAGCCACCAGAGCAGAGACGTCTAAACCTTCATCCTCGTCGGCGCCTGATGCCCCGTCGCCGGATTCCCTACCTTCCGGCGAGCGTAGCAATGGAAGCAGCCGCAGCAAGAGGGGCACGTCCTCGGGCACAAGGTGGGAACCCGTGGCCTCAGTGGAAAAAACGGTGGAGGAGGGGAAAGGCGGGCAAAGTGAGGGCGGCAGACCCCGGAAGCAGATGAGGGCGCGAGGAGACCGAGGGCATTCACCGCACGTTGAGTCGGCCAACGTTGGACGATCGCCGCCGCGGCGAAGCAGTCGTAGAGGGGGGCATGGCAGCGCTTATAGGGATGGCGCTGAGAGTAAGGAGAAAGCCACGTCAGCTCCGAGTGCCGACAATAGAGCCATCCTTCGTAGAATGATGGAACATTTCAAGTAATTGACGAAGCAAATTTATAAAGCAGACACCTCATAGTTTACACTTCGGCGGTGATTTTCCTTGCCCCATCGAACGTTACGTGATTTATCGAGGCGCAAGTTTAGGGAAAATATTCTTCTCACTCTCGTGCCCCTAGCAAACTTTCCTTTTTGCCCGCACCACTTGAAGTCAATTATTTAGCATTGCACCTTATTACCCCTTTTACCCTTTTCTTGCAAAAAAATCAGAGGTCCTACCTATTTTTTGTGCATTGCCTCAAAGGAAGACGGATGCCAAGCCACTTGTCACATTTCTAACGGCGGCGCTTCTCTTCACGCAATTCTTCCATCTCTTCCGCCTTCATAACGACCAATTTATGTAAAATGATACTGCATGACATGATGGCAATTAACACGGCGCCGAGCATCACACTTGTGATGGAAAACGAGAGTTGCTTGCCGCCGAAAAGCCTCTCGATGAGGTTGTCAATGTGAGCCAGGAAGATATGGCCTGGCAAGGAGCGGGTGCGAAGCGTTAACGTGTGCACACCCTTAAGGGCAATATCCAGTGCGATCAATAGCGTCAAACTTGCTAGGACGGCAGGCACAGCCCATACTGTTGCGTATTGGAGACTGGTGGCATCCATGAGTGATTCGGTTTGACTGGTTCAGAGGGAACGAGATGTGTGGAAGCAGAACCAAACCTATTGACAGATGTGATAGTGGAGTAAGAAAGCATGACAGGAGTTAAAGAACATTGTGCGCGTGTCTCCACGATGCGTTCGTCGGTTGGATAGGAAGCCAGGTGTAGGGAACGTGCGACAAAGGGAAATTCTAAGGTTGGCAAGGAGGTTCAACACAAGAGTCCGGCCACGTGCAAACCAAGCGAACAAAATTTCGGATCCAGATCCTGTACGGTGCACACACTCCTGTTCGAACACTATGAATTGGGAAATAGAAACAAAGATGATGGCCCATGAAGAGCTGGCGTGTGTAGCCTTTTGGGCTGCTGTTCGAGACCAAGTGAGTGAGGCATCCCCTGGTGTTTCTCGGCCGCCCAGCCCCCTCCTCGGGGCTCGGAGCTCGTCGTTTTTTTGGGCGAACGGAGCACGAGGCGGAGGATGATGCAAGCTCGATCCCGGACCAGGCAACAATCCTGTGATGAGCTTGCGCTTTTTCGAATCTACGCTTTCCCAATATCACGGACAAAAGGAAATCATAGCATCGCACTCACTCGTGGCTTCATTAGAGCGTACGAATCTCAGGGTATTATCAGAATTATGGTGGCAATAAGGACGTAAATCTTTACCTTCTCCGATCCACTGCATGAGCTCGTAGTCGCCCATGCACACGTCTCCACGTTGCTGCTTCCTTGAGGGTTGCAAAAGTGTTCAACATCGCAGGGAAAGAAGTTTAATTATTGTTGATAGATGGAACAGAGAGACTGATAAATCAATAGCATAACTCTCCTGACTGGAGTCAACTCATAGGATGTGTGATACGTGGTCTTGCAACTCAAGTGACAAGGTTCCTTTCCTCCACGTTTGACGAGCTTTGCGGGAATCGACGATCTTACTCTTTCGTTTGATTTCAAGGCTTGTCATTGTTCTTCACTTTGAACCCCCATTCACTTAAAGCTCATTGAAATGTCTCTTTTGTCACACATTGGCAAAGGTTCTGGTCACTGCCGCCGTCAAAAGGGAGTTACTTAAACGTGCACAGATATCTCTCGATCTCCCGAATCAGACAAGGCAAGGCATGAGTGAAGACGTCATACCAGTCGTTCTGTACTCGATCTCGGCAGCTGCTTTGCTTTACGTCATCCGGACCCGGAGGCATGAGATATTGGTGCGCAAGTCTAGCCTTGACCTGAAAGGAAGCGCCGATTCGTCTCCGTCACGGGTTCGGGGAGTCTCTGCCGATCATATCGTAGCCTTGGAGAAGTCTGACAAGGGTGCGCTCATTGAGCATCCTCGTCGACAAGCTCTCAAGACGGACTTTGTCGGCTTTAGCACTATGCAACGGAAGCTTATACTGGTGATGGTAGGCCTCCCAGCACGGGGCAAGAGCTACATCGTGAAGATGCTCATACGCTACCTGACATGGACGGGAATTTCAGCGAAAGTTTTTAATGTCGGGGACTTTCGTCGAAAATTGGTAGGTTCACACCTAGACGATCGAATTAAGATTTGTTGGGGGGAGGCCGCACCTGTGGTGAAGAATTGTCAAGAATACCGCAGTATGCATATTGACATCCTCCGAAAAACCATGTAGATACGAAGAGCGTCGCATGCTTGTTATTTCAGTTATGACCATGACAATATGTTTTACTACTCTGGAAAGAAACTCTTTCATCGGTCGTTCCCCCTGATCTACCTCTCACGTTGCGCCGTCCTAGCCTTCTTTGACCGATCCTCTCTGAACATTGCTTGTTTGATAAAATCTTGACAGGGTTTAAGCGGAGTTGATAAGTCCTTTTTCGAGGCGAATAACGCAGAGGCTCAGAAAACCCGGGAGAGTATGGCAGCACAAGTCCTGGACGAGGCATACGAGTGGCTGTCGGCGGGCGGCGAGGACGAGCCGCGGGTGGCACTCTTCGATGCTACTAATACGACGCGGGCGCGACGGGCTACGTTATTGACGCGAAATCGGCAAGAGACAAACGCCACCCTGCTATTTGTTGAAAGCATCTGCGACGATGAGGAAATTCTTCATCGCAACTATAGTATGAAGCTCCAAAACAACGACTACAAAGGCATGGACCCCGCAGTAGCCCTTGCGGACTTCATGCAGCGAGTCAAGGCCTACGAAGCGGTCTACGAGGAGCTGGGGGACGACGAGGATGACGGAAACATTTCGTATATCAAGGTCTACAATGTTGGTCGCAAGGTGGTTACGCGCAATACGACGGGCTACATTCCCTCTCAGATTGCATTTTATTTGCAAAATATCCATATTGAGCCCCGTAAGATATGGTTAACGCGTCACGCTGAGTCGCTGGACCAGGTCAACAACATTCTGGGACGGGACTCTGGGGACTTGACAGACGCTGGCCGCCAGTACTGCTTGATGCTCACGCGCTTTATCAAGGCGCAGCAGGAGAAAGTCATGGGCACGGGCCACGAGGTCCTCATTCTTGCGGGGACACAGCAAGTGCACCATGCTACCATTGAGCACCTGCAACTTATTTACCCGTGTGTCTCAACACCGCTTTTGAACGAGCTACGCGGAGGAGACCTGGACGGTATTGACAGAACACAGCTCAAGGCGCTCTTTCCTGAAGTGTGGGAGGGAAGGATGCATGACAAGCTCAATTATAGGTATCCAGGAGCGGGGGGCGAGTCTTACGCGGACGTGATCCAACGGATTAGGCCTATTATTGTGGAGCTGGAGCGTCAACGTAGGTCTGTGCTTGTAGTAAGTCACTTAGCCGTGCAGCGTTGCCTTTATGGCTACTTTATGGGCACTGCCATGTCAGAAATTCCCTATCTTGACCTGCCAAAACATGTTGTTATCGAGCTCACACCTGGTCCATTTGGAACAACTGAGAAGGCCATACCTTTGTTTGAGCGCGGGGATTTGACTGAATAGAATGAGGGACATGTATTTAAGACGAGTAGGACGTAAGAATTGTAGCTGCGCGTGAATATGTATTGTAAATGTGCGGCAGGCTCTGCAACTATGGAATTTTTTGTGCCGCTTATTGCACAATGTACATGGTTTACTGTGCTCTTTGTTCATAAGGCTCTCCAGACCGCACAGATACGTGAGATAAATAATGGACTTTGTGAAAAGATGGCAGAGTTGCTTTGATTGTGCTCGTGCTGCATATTATGTTGGAGAAAATGACGAAGCCTATTTAAGAAATCGAAAGGGCCGCCTATTCTTTCAAATGATGCACAATGGTGCATTTGACATGGGGAGAGTTTTTGAAAAGCGTCTTTAACGTAAATTCGCTGGGTTGCCATATCGTCATGGTATTATAACATCAAGATGACCCTAAGCTCAACCGGACCACAGCATCCATAAGAAGTTCGCACGGTCAGGGCCGCAGTGCACCCACGAGAAGGGACGCCATGGTACCCGGAGGTGCGGAAGACGCCGGGTTATGCGGGCCATGGGGCTCGCTCAGAGCCTCGTTCGCCAAAAACACTCGAACCCTGTGCAGCGCGTGTAGAAGTACGCCCCCGCGCTCATCGAACAAATATTGGAACAACTCCCCCGTCAGGAAAATACCCTTCTCGAAGTAGTTGACGCTGCTCTTCAAAAAAACTGTTGCTGTTA
Organism: Microchloropsis gaditana; assembly: GCF_000240725.1. Lineage (NCBI taxonomy): Eukaryota > Eustigmatophyceae > Eustigmatales > Monodopsidaceae > Microchloropsis > Microchloropsis gaditana. The sequence continues at coordinate 34,785 of NW_005803853.1, forward strand.
CGGTAAATACGGTCTCTACAGCGACTTAACACTTGTAGACCCCGTATATTACCCAGCGGCTATCGTGAAAATGAATCGACGGGCTACCGGTGGAGCTGGAGCCAGTATGAGCGGCACAGATGGTATCGCGATGGGTGGCCTTGGCGGTGGCGGTATACCTACAACATATCCTTATGGGGCGAATGTTAATACTCCACCTTCAGCGGTGGGAGCCGACATGGCAGAGATGGGCGGAAGTGGCTTTCTCATGCATCACGAGAAACAGACCATAGATTACGACAAATTAAGCAATCATCATCATCCTTTTGGTGCAGGGAGCGTAACACAAAGCGTGGCTCATGCGTATTCTCAGTCTGTGAACGTGGGACCTACAGCCTCGTTTATCTGCCTGGCTGGACTTCTGTGTTTTATCGTCCTTCCCGCAAACTTCCGATGCGCTGTCTTTATCTTAACAATATGCGCTCTTGGAACATTGTTCGCTTTCTGGTTGTCACGTTTCGTACTTTCCAAAGATGATGGGAGTGCTGAGATGCGCGCAGTTGCGACACCAATCCGCGAAGGTGCTGAGGGCTTTCTGCGTGTGCAGTACAGTGCAATCGCAAAGATCGCGGTTGTGCTCTCCATTCTCATAACATTGTCCTACATGATGCGACCTGAGGGTGGAGGTGGCAATCACGGTGTTGGGAAACTGGGCAACACCATGTTAGGTTTGCTGGGCTCCATTTCATTCATCTTGGGGGCGCTCTGCTCCGCTGCCGCCGGCTATCTTAGCATGTGGGTTGCAGCTCACACGAATGTAAGGGTAACAAGTGCTGCACGTAGGTCGTACATGCAGGCGCTCATTGTGTGCTTCAACGGAGGTGCCTTTTCAGCGGTCCTCGATATCACCCTCTGTGTGGCTGGTGTAACCTGCCTCTACTTGGGCCTTTATCTGGTGTTTGTGCCAGCTGGTGTATTACATGCGGGAGAGGTGCCCATGCTTATGGTGGGCTACGGCTTTGGGGCGTCATTCGTGGCCTTATTTATGCAGCTGGGTGGTGGAATTTACACCAAGGCAGCCGACGTCGGCGCAGACCTGGTTGGTAAGGTCGAACAAGGTATTCCAGAGGACGACCCCCGGAATCCGGCCGTCATTGCCGACCTAGTTGGAGATATGGTGGGGGACTGTGTGGGATCTTCTTCAGACGTATTTGAATCCGTGGCTGCGGAGATCATTGGGGCCATGATTCTTGGTAGTACTTTGGCGAAGGAGGCAGGACTGACAGATCCCACTCCTTTCATGTTTTTCCCTCTCGTGGTGCACGCTCTGGATATCGTTGTTTCCTCTTTGGGCATTATGTACGTGGGTTCCACAAGCCAGGTTCATGCGAAAGACCCGATGAACGTCCTTAAAGGCGGCTATTACGTGACAGCAACTGCGGCTGCAGTGGGCTTCGTCTTCACGTGCTGGCTTCTACTTTCGGTGCCTGATATGCCACAGGCATGGCTGCACTTTGCGGGATGTGGGGCCTTGGGCATGCTCACGTCATATATTTTCATCGCGTCAACTCAATATTACACGGACTACGAGTATTATCCCGTGCGCTCGATTGCCGAAGCCAGTACGACAGGTCATGGTACCAACATCATCACCGGCGTAGCAGTAGGTATGAAAAGTACTGCTGTGCCGTCCCTTACGGTCTCTTTCTCAGTTATTGCGGCTTATCACCTCGGTAGAACTTCAGGCATTGGCATTGGTCATAACGCGGGCCTCTTTGGGACGGCAGTAGCCACAATGGGTATGCTGTCCTCAGCATGCTACGTCTTATCCATGAATAACTATGGTCCCATTGCAGACAATGCGGGAGGAATAGCGGAAATGAGTCAGCAGCCGGAGTTTGTGCGCGAATCCACAGATCGATTAGATGCAGCCGGCAACGTGACTAAAGCCATTACGAAAGGGTACTCAATCGGGTCTGCATCGTTAGCCTGTTTTTTGTTGTTCGGGGCCTTTATGGACGAGTTCTCTCAGTTTTCTGGGAAACCGTTCCGAGTAGTAGATATCGCTGTCCCAGAGGTGCTCATTGGAGGTATTATCGGTACCATGATGGTGTTCTATTTCGTTGGTTTGACTGTGGCTGCTGTCGGGAAGACTGCAGGTGAGGTTGTGAAAGAAGTCCGGCGACAATTTCGTGACAATCCAGAAATCATGACCTTTAAGGCACGGCCCGATTATCGGTCATGTGTGGCTTTGGTTACCCATGCTGCGCTCAAAGAGATGGTTTGGCCTGGACTGCTTGCCACAGGACTTCCGATTGTAGTAGGAGTCGTGTTTCGTGGTGTTGGAGCAATCACAGATAGATCGTTACTAGGCGCAGAAGTCCTGGCTGGATACTTGATGTTTGGCACTGTCACTGGTATAATGATGGCTCTATTTCTGGACAATGTTGGTGGGGCATGGGATAATGCGAAAAAGTACATTGAGCTTGGTCATCACGGTGGTAAGAACAGTGAAGCCCACAAAGCAGCCGTAACAGGTGACACTGTCGGGGATCCGTTCAAGGATACTGCAGGTCCGGCTTTACACGTGGTGATTAAGCTCCTTTCAACTACAGTTCTTGTACTGGGACCACTTTTCATCAACTAGAGGGCGGTAGGAGTAAAAGAAAGTCTCGGAACAGCTGTGTTCGCAAGAAAAATTCTATTTTCAATCCTGTTTCGGAACATGTACAGTCATGTCACACTTTGATTTCATTTCTTTTTCCTCCTATACGTGAGAAAGACTTTGCCTGCTAGAGCTAAATCATTTCCAAGGCCTTAAGAACGTTTGGCAAGACAAGACTACAATAAATATGTGGCGATACATTATTCACGCTTTTATGACCCCAATTGTATAACCGTACCTCAAAATTAAGTTGTCGAATAGCTTAACCATGGCATATATGCAGAATGTTCGACAAGACAAACCAAAAAAGTTGTTAAATTTTAATTTAACTTCTTAATCTAGAGCGGTTCTTAAACGTTGAGCAATAATTTTATTGCGTCTATTTCTTCGTGGAATTAAAAGGAGGTTGCAAACAGGGATAATACAGGAAGAGTATGCTAGCATCTAGCGTAAAGTATCATCGAAAGAAAATGATAATAATAAAAGTAATAAGTAAAACTTCGAAAATCCAATTTTTTTTTTCAAAAGATTGGTAGCCATACCATTGACATCTCATTCAGAAGCAACCTCGAGTTGGAACTCTTCTGGTAAATCTTGATTGTCTAGCTCAGCCCCGAAGTCTGCTAGGCGTTTCTCTTCTTCGGTATCTTCGCCATCCTCAGCCAGTGTAAATTCTGTGGGTTCTCTTCCTTCATAGGCACGATCATTGCCCTCTGAACTTATAAAAGTGACTTTTCCATGATCCCAAGAAGTACGAGTTGTGGTTTGTCTATCTTTGTAGTTTGCCTTCGTGTAGTCAGTGCTACCATCCCAGTAAAAAGATTGAAGCTTTCGCCCCGCAAAAAAGCGTCCATTCATCAGCTTGACACATTGCTCTGCAGCAAATGCCGTCCCAAATTTGATCACGATAACACCTTCTGGGTGCCTCTCAAATATTGTCATTTTTTCTAATGGACCTAAGGCAGTGCATTCAATTTCCAAATCTTTTCGTAAATCTTCAATAAATTCTGCCGATTCACAATCGGAGGGTTCAAACATGTTTTTGACTACCACGATACGTAACGCCTTGCCTCCAAGTCCGGAATCATCGGCCTCCGACCAAGACAAGGCCTGCTTAGCCGCCGCTCGCGCAACCTTGGCTTTTGCCTCGTTTAATCTACGCTTTTTAACGGGCTCTGTCTTGCTCTTTTCACCCGCTGTACTTGCTTTTTGATGAAAAACAGCCTTGGTAATGTTTAAGGGCCAACCCGGACGTAGCATTCCTTCATTCAGAATTTCTACGGCTAGTTCTACCGATTCTGGGCGTACGAATGCGACAGAAGCGTCCCCTTTGGGAGCACCTGACGGATCACGATACATTTTGATCCGTGGGCGTTGTGTTTCTGGGTCTATCGCTAGGATGCCAACTTGCTTGAAATGAGCCTCCAGCTCCTCCGCTGTCGCGTCCGAAGGAAGGCCTGTTATATACACCCATTTATTTGATGCTCTATCCCATCCTTCTCCCCCTCGATTTTTCTTCTTTCTCTTTCTTCTCTCCAATGTCCCATATTCCGTCGAGGAAGCCGCGCAATTTTGCTGACTAGGTTCATCATTTCCTTCCTGATTGACTTTCTCCATTTCATCCTCGCTTTCATCATCCGATTCGACTTCTTCCCATTCGTTGGTATCGATATTCAGACGGTACTTTGTGCCGTCATCCGCAACATATGATTGCTTTACTCCGCCATCATCTGTCTTTTTATTGGTCGATGTAACTGCCATGGACATGCCTGGCATCTCCTCAGCTTGAAAAACTTGTCGCTCATCCATTGTGATGTTTAAGTCGGCTCCACCGCCTGCCTTTGCGCCACTCCCTGGCTCGATATTTTGAACCTTGTCGCTTTGTTCTTCTCCAAGTTCTGATGGCATAAAAAGGCGAAGCAACTGTCGTAATTCGTCCACTTCAGACAATGGCCTCCATCCCCCGGCTAGATCCTGATGCCAAACTAAGCTCAACCCATCGACTTCTCCATCATGAAGTAAGTCTGCCACATTTTTTACATCTGTAGGACCTTGCTGCTGTCCATTTTTGTCCAAATAATACCAAGCAGCGCTTTCGGCCTCCAACACGGAACTAAAATTCGTCATCTGCCCGATTGGCCGCCACTCCTCCATGCCCGGAGTCCAGCAAAAAGATGAAGTGTCCAGACCCGGCAACTTTTTCACCAGCATTCGTATCAAAGTGGACTCTGGGAAAGGTCCCTGTCGGTTCAAGATAAACAACAGAGGAAGAGTTAACACCTTAAATCCCTGACTGGGCGCTGTGTGTGGCAATAATTGCAGCTCCTAGTCTCAGTCAAGCGTCAGGGCACCACATTCATACCATCGGTTTCCATTTTTTTTAACTCATTTTGTCTTTGCTACTGAATGAGAAAATACATTCAAAGCAATCCGAACAACTTGTACGCACCTTCTTGTCCCCCGACGGTGCGAGATAGTTCCACACGCGCTCACTTACGCCATCACCAGTTGCAGCCATGTTCCTATCCCTGTCATGTAGAAAGTATGGTGTATACTGTTGTTAGATGTAAAGATGCAAAAATATAGGTAGTAATGCTGCAATTGGATGGCTTTGTCCGAGAAAGAATCGAAGCGGTGAGTCTTACTCGAGACAGCGCACAACCAGGATAAAACACATTTTGAGAGAGCCAGCCAGGATAAGAAACCATTTGATAGTCCATGACATCCCGATATTTCTGGCTGAGCTGCGACATCTCTATCATGTTACGATCGTCAAACTGTAGACCCTGTTGCTGTTGTTACTGTTGTATTTGACGACATCGCCGATCAAAGTAGCTCCGAGACAGTCATATACTCCTGATCGACTGGAAGTGACGGAGATCTTGTGGATGGTTGCGCTAGCAGCGCCGTGTAGCAGAACCAACCCTTTCACTTGAACCCTTGAGTCTGTACGAACCCCTCTTTTTCCACAATGTTAAGCGCAATCCCTGGTGGGTATATTCATCGGGATCCCTACGATGTACCAGTTTATAATGTTTGTGTTGGTCCGTGTTGGTGTGGTAGTCCCTGGTAGTATAGTGGTCAGAATCCCTCCCTGTCACGGAGGAGGCCGGGGTTCAATTCCCCGCCGGGGAGCTTCTCTTTTTGATTTTTTCCCAGATCCACCTCGAATTGATGCTTTTTACCGTGCACTCTCTCAAGGCATTGGGCACCTTTACGCTGGAGCTTTTCTGGCAGGAAAGTTCCATGTAGAAACAACTCCTGCGGCTTAGTGGTTATGTAGAGCTACCGACCGTTCTCTCATTGCCTTCTCGGAACGGACAGAGAGCGAGTGTCGTTGCTCAGTCAAGGATTTGCATCATTCCCTGTACTGCCCACCATATAACTTACAAATTACGGCGGATTTGTTATCAATTTATGTGCATTATTATCCTTTGTCTAAATAGCACGATTTTTGTTCTCCTACTAATTGTCAGCGTTGAGTCGGACTGATCTTTTGTGCGATCTAGAGGGAGGCTGAGTGAGAGCGGAACTTGCCTTATGCGTGGCAGAATCATTTGCACAACGCACATGGCTTACATATTCAACGCATAAGAGATGGTTATATTTGTAAGTGGTCAGTTGAGAGATCCATTTGGAGTCCGACTTACATGTCTTGCTCTCCACACACACCCTTGTGCTCACAATTAGGGAAAGGACACAAAGAATCTAAAAAGGTCATGAAAACTTCTTCGTGTTACCATGATCCCAAGCGTGGGAGCGCGGACATGGCTGGTGGAGGGGATATGGAGCCACCAATGGCTTCCTCGTCGCCGTACTATTATCAACAACAAGCTCACACACCTGTGATGACGGGCCAAGCTATTCCTGCGCAGGCCATGCCTGCGGAGTATTATCCGTCCTATCACCATCACCCAGCGCCTTACCCGCACCATCATTCTCCTCACCAAGAAATGCCGAATCAATCTGGTTCGAAGCCACCTGCATACCCCAGAGGCATGGAAGAGTTTTACGATCCCGAGGCGGCACAAGCGGGTGAACAAGGGCCGTCATCTTTTATGGACAAGACTCAGGGTCAAATTCGACTCGCGTTGCTCCGCAAGGTGTACACAATCTTGTCCCTGCAACTTCTTGTGACGGTTGCCGTTTCCTGCTTGTTTGCTTTCAATCGAGGTATCAGCGACTTCGTCCTGGCTACACCTCAGCTCTTTACTGTGGCTCTGATTCTATCCTTCGCCTGCTTGATCGGCCTCTTCTGTTTCAAACAAAAACACCCTATGAACTTGATTTTGTTGGGTGTGTTCACTCTCTGTCAGTCCTTTCTTGTTGGCTTGATCTGCACTATCTACTACCGGCAGGGGGCTGGCGAATTGGTGCTGCAGGCCTTTGGGATCACACTGGCCATTTTCGTCGGGCTGACGGCCTATACGCTCTACAGCGACAAGGACTTCTCCTTCTTGGGCGGATTCTGCTTTGCGGGTCTAATCGGCCTCATGGTATGGGGCCTCATTTCGTGGCTGACGGGCTGGCGCTCAACGTTTTGGTACTCGCTCTTTGGAGCCCTCTTGTTCTCGGCCCTAATCGTCTACGACACTTGGCTGCTTTCCAAGCGCTTCGGACCCGACGAAGCCATCACCGCCAGCATTATGCTCTATCTTGATGTCATAAACCTCTTCCTCTTTATTTTGCAGCTCTTGGGGGGAAATCGGCGCGATTAGAGACGAAAGTATGGGAATCTGTCCTTGGGTAGGCGAGGCCGCCGTCAAGTAGCCTCGGTAGGGAAGGAATGATAGGTAGTAGACGAAGGAGAGGATGAGGAGGCTCTCGTGTACGAACTCGATATTACAAGCAAAGTTTCTCCTGCTCGAAGAAAAACAGCTGGGCTACCATTATCGAGCGTGAAGACCACGTAAAAGCTTGGGGGGCGTGCAGGGAAAGCTGGGTCGTCAACGATGTATCGGGGACCAGCCACAGACTTTGTAGATACTTAAACACCTGAAAAAGAAAAATTGCACATATATCTTGCTCGGAGGTTTGTACTTCCTTGTTGCTTCTGATTACAATCTCGCTCGTGTCGTGGAAGGAAGGAGTCGCTCGGGCTCCGCGGCGATTCTGACGTGCCCACGCGCCTCAATGGGGAGGAAGGCTCGCTCCGCGGGGCCGAGATAGATCTGTCGGGGCCTCACAATCTTCTTTTCCTCCTCTGGCCCCATCAAGAGCTCCTCCCAGTGGGCTAGCCAGCCAGCCATGCGGCCCATCGTGAAGAGGACGGGGAAGAAATCAAGGGGGAAGCCGATGGCCTTGTAGACGAGCCCGCTGTAAAAGTCAATGTTTGGGTACAGCTTCCGCGAGACAAAGTAATCGTCCGAACGCGCTGCTGTCTCCAGGGCCGTGGCCACGTGAATAAGCGGGTCAGCCCCGTAGACCTGGAAGACCTCGTACGCCACCTCTCGCACCAAAACCGCGCGCGGGTCGTAGTTCTTGTACACGCGGTGACCGAAGCCCATGAGTTTAGCCTCCTTTGCCTTCACAGCTTCTAGGAAGGCTGGGATGCGCTCCTCCGTGCCGATCTGCTGGAGCATGCGCAGGACAGCTTCGGTGGCCCCCCCGTGCAAGGGCCCGTACAGCGCCCCCGTGGCGCCTGCGACGGCCGTGTAGACATCCACGCCTGAGCTTGTGAGGTGGCGAACGGCGGCAGTGGAGCAGTTGAGCTCGTGGTCGGCGTGCGCCAGGAGGATTGCGTCCAGGGCGCGCACTACGCGCGGGTCGGGGCCCTCCTCCCCGGGACGGGCCTTGCCCAAGCCCAGCAAGACCAAGAAGTGCTCCACGTATGCCCGAGGCCTCGCGGGGTCCAACAGCGTCGCTAAAGATGGCGCGGGAAGGCAAGGCACCGAGGAGCCCGAGCGGCGCAGAAGGACATGAGCGGCCAAAGTGGGGAAAGCGCCGAGCAGGGTGAACATCTGGCTCTCGCGCGTTTTTCGAGAACTGTACACCCCCTGCCCCTCCAGTGCGGGGTTGGCCTCAGGATGAAGAGCACTCATGGCAGCGAGTGCGCTGATGACGGAGGTCATACAGTGCGCGTCGTGCCGGATAGTCTGCAAAAGTGCCACTATATCGGCGTGCAGCGCCGTCTGATGATGGTAAACGCGGGCACAAAAGTGCTTCAGCTGCGCCTCACTGGGCAACTCTCCGTACAACAGCAAGAAGGCTGTTTCCATGAAGCTAGACTTGGACGCTAGCTGCTCAATCGGGTAGCCCCTGTATCGTAGAATACCTTTTTCGCCATCAATGAAGGTGATGCGGCTCGTGCAGACGGCGGTATTCATGTACCCTGAGGATAAAGGGGCGGAGTCGGAAGAATAAATGACAAGATGGAGAAACATTTCAAAATATTTCATATCACGCAGTCAACAATGACGCGGCATCTTTACAACAGAGGCTGCCTAATGGAAATAGTTCAAGCACATTGAGTGATCACGCTGGACGCCCTGAAGCCGATTGACGTTTCCAGCATGAAGGATCCCTGCGGAAACAAATTGGAGGGCACTACAAAATACTTCGAGCGCAAGGTGTATCGAGAGAGTTGTGGAGGCATGGATGTATCGAAGTCATACGTCGTATTTGCTTCAAATTGAAGAATATTGCTACTACGCATGGAGGTTTTAGTTAAGGGAATAAAATGGGTTCCACTGTCTGCCGTGGGACAAGTACCTGGATCGTAGGACATCAGGCCTAGAGTCGATTTTAGTTTTGAAGCCTTGATACAATTGTGCGTGACGGACATGACCCCATGTCTGCCCTGGCTTTCAACCCGTACTTGCGCCTGCTGGAGGGAGGAGTCAGCGGGATCGGACGCCATGACCAATTGGCACAATTGTGTCGAATATAGTAGCAGGAATTCTTGCGCGGGTCCTTGATGAATCGTCCTTTAATTCTGTTGATTGATTCAGATAACATGTTTGATGCGCTGGCAATGTTGACGGTGACACTTTAGGCAACAGCTTGGGGCCATACTCGCTTGCACGTCGCCGTCTCGCCCCCTCGCGCGGCTGACGAGAGCGAGGCAGCAACCGGCTAAGCATTTGTTTTCTTTACGCTCCACTCCGCGCGCCGATATCATCACCTCTGACTTCGTCTTTCAAAAATTTCACAGTTTGTATGAATTACTTGAAAGGCGCTTTAGGTTTGAAAAAGGACAAGGGAAACGTTCTCGGCAACGAAGTCAACACCAGTAGGCCGAGCGGGCCTAGCAACAGCGCCCCCACCCGAGAAACTCGTAGTGGCAGCTTTTCCACATACGATGCAGTATTCGATGGCAACGATGCGTTGTTGGGCATGACAATAGCATGCTCCCAGACCGGGATTCCGGTGGTGGGAAGCCTTGTCTCTGGTGGTGCAGCCAGCCGCAAAGGAGTACATATTGGCGATATTGTGATGAGCGTGGATGGTAATCCCGTGACCAGCTACGAAAGTTTGGAGGTCGCTCTTTGTGCCATGGAGCGTCCAGTAACGTTTTCCTTCCATCGCTCGGGAAAGTCAGATCTAGTTCAACCGGTGGCGCGTCCAACCCTTCCACCCAGCGATGAGTCTGGCGATGTTGAACGGCGGAGGAGGATTTTGACCGCGGCGGAGGAGCGCAGCAGAGCGTGGGACCGGAAAGTTCAAAAAGCCGGTGGCAATCACAGGGGTGCTTCCAAGAAGAGCGGGGAGGGATTGGACAGATTTGGGGCAAACGATGATGAGGCCACCAAGGCCCAGGTCGCCCAGATCAAAAAATTTGAAGCGGCTCAGACAGCGGCCTTGGGATATAACCCTTACGAATCGCACAGCATGTCGCGTGGTAAGATATGGAGCAAGATGGGTCGTAGTGAGGCGCGGAATGTTTAGAGATAAGTTTAGAGCCCCATATAGCGTCTGTCGCTTGCTTTCACCTGATGACACTTTTACCCTGATCACCCCTACAGCACAAGCGCTGGCACGCATAGAATTAGCGGGCCCGACACCATCAGGAAGCAATTCTCGGACCTCAGCGGCAGCCCTGTCGCCCCTGAACAGTCAGCCCCATCCCCCGCCCTCTTGGACCCCCACCTCCCTGTCGCCGTCCCTCTCCGGCGACCGAAGGCCCTTCGTTGCGCCCCTCAGCCAGGAGGAGCTCGAGAGCCCCGAGGCCTTCCAGGCCGGCGAGGAGGCTGACTCAGCCATGGCCCTCATGCTGGACCGGCCCTTGCCCGCATGGAGAACCGCCGCCTCCACGGTCCTCACCATCCTGGGCAACGTCTTGGCCGATCCGGCACAGGAGAAGTTCCGCCGAGTGCGCCTGCAGAATGCGGCTTTCCAGAGCAAGGTGGTGGCTGTCCCTGGTGCCGTGGACATGCTGCATGCTGCGGGCTTCTGCTACACGATGGAGGACCAAGAGACCTTTCTCTCCCTGCCCGGCCCGGCTTTGGAGGTGCCCCTGCGTGCTCGCGTGATTTATTACCGCATCCAGCAGGTGTTAGAGGACACGCAGGACCCCCTAGAGCTCCCGCCCTTGTCTTGACTAGAGCGTGCACCCGTGGAAATTTGAACGTTTACGGTGCTCCAACACGTTCGCATGTTTATTGAATAAGGAAAGCAATGGTGAAGCTATGTGACATGAGAGGTGGCTATCACCTGATGATAAAATCCATTTCTTTTCGTTCCCTGTCACTTCGTCATCTGACCCTGACAAAGCTTCTTGAGTACCCCTGCTCTACTATGTATTATATTTCAGAACGTTCCCTTACATATGCAGGCTTCTTTTTCATGCGTTAATCTGGAATTGGACCATTTTATAACTGAGTTTGCCCCGACACAGCTCAATGTGTCTCCTGCGATTTCGCTCCTCTCATGTGCAGCTTCGTTATCCTGCAGTATACTTCCTTCCGAATGGCGTCTCCATGAACCTTCCTACGTACAGTGGAATACTTACAAGACGAATGCGGGCATTTTCCAAGCCGACTATGACAGGCGGCAGCCCCTGGAAACCCCCGCACGCCGACTTGCGCCCCCTCCTTCCCTCGAAGCCTCGTCCAGAGCAAGCAGCACTTTCTGTCCTAGCGAGGGGCCTAACGTCTCGTTGTTGATCTCCCTCTGTCCTCGTGCTGTTTCCGCAACAGATGACGCGCTTTTTGTCCTCGCTCCTTCTTGCCTCGGGGGTTTCTCGGTCTTTTCAGTGTAGCGTGCCAAGAACTCGCTCAGGAAGTGCTCGTGCTTGATTCCCGGCGGGCGGGCTTGGGCAAAGGCCGCCAAGGCATCGGAGGCGGTATACCTAAGTTCCTCCACCAAATACGCGGCGCAAATGTATCCCGTTCTATTCCACCCGTAGCTGCAGTGTATAGCCACGTAGTGCTCAGGGTTCCCGGCCAGATAGCCGGTGATGCACCGCCCCACGTCCCGGCACCCGTTTCGGTCTGGGATGTTTTTGGCCACGAACAAAAAATGCTCATAACTGACATGCGGACAATCGCGTTTGAGGTCTTCCTCGTATAAACATTCATGATTTGATAGATCTACCACAAGCCCGATGGTGCGCCCTAAGATCGCTTGCTCCTGTACGAATTTCTGAATGGTGTGGACCTGAAAGTCCGCCTCAGGCTTACTTGAGATCTCGCCCGAGCCAGTCACCTCCGTATTAGGCGTATGAGACGGTGATGAAGAAGTGGCTGGCGGGAAGTGTGCTCCTTGCAACTCCAGGGTCAATGGTGTTTTCATGGGAATAACTCGTGATTCGCCAACGGGATTCCCGTAGTTCGCGTAGTCCTTCCACTTTGTTATCTTCTGCAGCACGCTCGCCACACTCTGAGGAAGCATGGTTGTTGACATAGTATCGCTACAACCTTCGGTAGCTGTCTCTTTCTGTTTCTCCCTGACTTGCTCCTTGTCCGCTCCATCCTCAGCTACCGCTAGACCGTAGTGAGTTCCTGCAGCTTTGTTCAAGTCCTGCGCCCCCTCCATCTCAGAAGGTGGCGCGTTATGGCGGGAGCACAGGAGAAGCGCTAGATATTTAATCTGACTATCCCTGTGTCGTGTATGCTTCGCGATTAGTCGGGCGGCTGCATGGTGCGCAATAAAACGAAGGGGCCGAGGCGGGGCAGAGACGAGAGGCTCGGATCTCCGGAAACCGTTTCTTGGAGCGCGCGGGCTTGCTGCCTCCAGCTGCCACTGCCTCCATGCTCCACCTTGACCGCGTCACGGTCGGCAATCCTCCGTGGCAACAGCTTGTGATTGATTTCTCCCTCTACATTTTCAGATTGCCTGGTAAATTTTGCCTGGGTACAAGATCTCCATGGCGCGTAGGATACTCCTTCCATCTACAGTTGCCCTCCTATTCGGCCTCGCCTTTTTGCACCTGAAGAACGTTTGCGCTTTTCTTCCTAGCGGCCGCAGTCGGTATTTACCTTTTAGATGCACAACACATATACTTCGTAAGAATTGCGTAAGGAGTGGCAATTTTGCGCCCATCTACGCGTCGGCCGATGAAAGTGAAAGCGGTCCAGCAACGGAGAAGCGAGAATTAGACCGTCTCTTCGAGGAGGTGGAAAAAGCAAATCAAAGCAACGGCCTAAAAGAAGCCATCAAATCAACTGTAAGCAGGTTACCATTGCCAAGTGCAGGTTCCAAAGCCGTCCGCACGGAGCCCGACAGGCCATTTCGCTTTCCTGCTTACGGCTTCCTGGTCATGTCCATGCTGCTAGGCATCAGCTTTACGGGCTCCTTGACAGAGCTGGCTGGGGGTAAGCCACTTCTGGGACAGACTGCCACGATAGCCGTCATAGCAACAGCAGGTCCTGGCTTCGTAGCTTCCTTTGTGGTGGCGGTGAAACGCTACAATGAGGAGAAGGAGGAGGACAATGCGCGCCTGGAGGAGGAGGAGAGACAAGACGAACTCGCCCGCCAACGGGCGCTGCAAGGTCCTGTGCCTCTTGAGGCTTTGAAAGAGAAGGAGTAGGTGCAGTATTAGGCCGGCTCAAAGTATTGTTTCAATTGAGGAGGGCTTGCTTGTGAACTAATCAGTAAGCGTTCAAAAAGAAGAGAGATGAACTCGTTGCTTACTTGCTTTGTGCAGTTACTTCCTATGGGAAGGGAAATCTATTCTTGGCTACTCACAATAAATGGAATTTGACTGGGCTCAATTTTCTTCCTTGGCCCGGCTACTGTCACAACCCCATGCCTTCGGCGTCGCTCACCCCTACATCCCCACCCGCCCATGCCGTCTCTTCGGCCTCGGTCCCCTCCTCAGGTTTTCCTCCGCCCTCTGACCCCGTCAAGTTCTCTTGTCCCGCCGCAGCACCATGGTCAACTTTGGTAGCGGCACCGTTGCCTCCTACACCGCCTGCCCCCAGCCCGGCCCCGCCCGCCTCCTCCAGGGGCAGGTCCTCCTCCTCCATCTCAATCTCTAGCGGAAAGCGGAGAATTGCCGCCACGCCCCCGAGCTGGTGCAGCTTTTCGCCGGTCACGTGCAGGCTGGAGAAGCAAAGAAAGCGACCACCCTTGGCCTTGACGCCCTCCACCAGGTCCACGTACCGACGTCGCGCCAAAAAGTCGCGACCCCGGAAGATTGAATCGCTCATCAGCAGCGTCTCCACGGCATCGTGTTCGGCCGCCACCTGCACGTGGTTGAAACCGTAGTGCGCGCGGTCTGGCTGCGCGGAGAGCATGGCGAAGAAGTCCCCCAGCGCCTGCACCTCGCCCACGGCTTTCGTGTCCGCGAGACGCGCCTGGATCCCGGGTTGGGTCAATACCTCCTCCAGCGCGTGCTTGTGGCCCGAGGAGGAGTGGCAGAGCACAAACTTGGATTTATTCTGCAGCAAGGACTTATCCTCCTTGAGCTGCGCCTCGCTGTTGAGAAAGGCGAAGAAGTCCGAGTTCACGAAGCCGGGACTGGCGAGCAGGACGGCTTTGACCAGACTAAAATTGATGTGTCGCGTTACTGCCTCGTAGACGGCGCGGTAAAATTTTTGGATGGCCTTATCGTGAGCAACATTCCCTGCCCGCTTTTTCGGAATTGGCATCTGCGATGCGAGGAAAGGAAGGAGAGGCGACTGATTTGGAGGCTTCTGAGAATCCACTCTTGCCGGTGTTCGGACCAGCACAGGCTTACCGAACTTTGTGCAAGCGTGTCAGGATATAAATAGAACAAGCATGCACCTTCGGGCCAAGCAGCCGGGGGGCGAGTCATTGGTACAAAGCATGTAGGGGCTGGGTACCGGCCAAGGGGTCAGAGCCTCGCACACAGGGACTTACATCTATTCGCTGCCTGACGAGAGTCATGGATCCTGTCAGGAGGCAGATATTCGCCAAGCCTGACTGCATGACGATGGCCGCAACCTCAGCTTGCTTGACCGGGTCGCAGGCATCGTCCAGGCGGTCCAGAACCACTGTGTCCCAGCACGTCTTTTGAATGGTAAAATTCCGTTGTAGCTCTAGATCCAAGGTGTGATAGGCTCCCATCTGTTTGGCCAAAAAAGGCCGGAGTGAGACGATGCTCGATCCAGAGAGGGCAAGGACCTACTCACCTTCACGTGCTCGGACTCTTCCCGATTAGGGCCACTCAGACGCAAAACGCAGGTGTCTGGGTCGAATTGCATCCGCTGCACCTGAATGGTCAGGTTCAGGCGAATTTTATTGCTTGTCGTTGATCCTGTGGCGCTTTCTTTGACTACTTTGCGGAAGGTGGTGGTGCGAACGAGGTCTCCTTCACTTATGAGGTTGTAGATGGCCCACATGTCCTCGGGCTCCTCAGGCCGCAGCACGACGGTTCCCGCTCCATCCTTCCCGCTTACATCTCGACTCACGAGCTTCATGCGAGCGTGCTATCAAAGAGTATGTCCCCCTTCTTCACGCTGTAGCAAGAAATTGAAGTCATAAATGGTGTGATAGGAACGTGTTACCCTCCGCGGTTATCGCCCTCATCGCGAGGGGCACGGAGTGGCATGTCGGGAATCTCAGCCAGGCGGAAGCGCAGTTCGGCATAGACTGTAGAAGCTGCTTCAATTCCTGGATAAGCTCAATTCAACCACATATAACAGGCGGACAAGCACAGGCATTCAATATGCGAAGATCTGTCATCCTGAACAGCTAAATAGAGGACAAGCAGGGAGCGGCAGGACAGGTCGTCCTAGAGCACGCTCGCGCCAACAAAGGTAATAAGAGCTTTCATAGATACCATGGATTGACACCCACATTTCAAGCACAAAGTAATGATTATGCGGCTGTAGCTTTTGCAACCCTGCGAAGGTCCGTCCGTAATTCACACACATTGCCCCTAATACAGGTTAACCTCCTCCCTCATTTACTTCAGTGCCTTAGAGCAGTCTCACGAAACCTATGCCTTCTGGAAGCAAAAAACAACAAATACGTTACCAGCAGCAATATCAAGATGTAGTCATGGCCGAACAGCTGGACGATATCGTGCTTCGGCGTGGCCCAGCTTCAACACCCGCCCTGCCAGACCGGCTGGTTCTCTCTTCTCTTGACTCTCGACGCCTCAGAGTTAAGGCGGGTGACTGGCTCCTGATCAGTGGGTCGCAGCCAGAGAAGGAATCGAGGGTGAACCAGGAAAATGAGGATTGTCCACGGCGTGACAGCGGAGGTTTGCGACTGATGCTGCGGGCATGGCCGGGTAGCAATGTGCCGCAGGGGACGGCCGTGGGGGGGGGGCCGCTTCTGTCGGGCCAGTTTTTTGGCAAGCGAAGGCAAGGGGAAGACGTCAATGTTTCGGTCCGCGCCTTACCTGCGATGGCCAAGTGGCTCGCTGCATCGAAGGTAGTCCTGCGAGTCGTTCCAGAAGGAGACGGAAGGGAATCAACGGGAGGAGGGGCCCGGGAGACGAGCAGGCGCGATACCCCCTCCCAGAGCAGCGTCGCCCCAGTCCTCTTCTGGAAGGCGCGGCTTCATAGCGTGCTCGTGGGTCAGCTGGTCTTTCCGGGACTGCGATTGGCGTTCGCGTCCTTGGGCCAGGGCGTGAGCTTCGAGGTAGTCGAGGTCCGGGCGGCGCGAGGGGAGATGGCCGGTGGGGCTGAAAGCATGCCAGACCTTGCGACATTAACGCTCAAGGAGGTAACGGCCCCGCAAGAGCCGCGTGTAGGCCTGGATCTGGAATCTGTGTGCGAGGTGCTGCCTGGAACGCGCGTGGCGGTCGCGGGCCTTTTCCCCCATGGAAAGGCGGAGACGGCGACTGGTTGGAGAGGTGAGCCCTCGGGGGCGAAGTGGGGGGAACGGCTTGTGGAGGGAGGCTGGTGGGCCTCAGTGGGAGGGCTGGAGGCCGTGGTGGAAGAGCTTCGTCAGGGCGTAGAACAGAGCTTGGACTCCCTCCACGTCTTTCTCGACCGCGGGTTGCGGCCAGCGAGGGGCTTTCTGCTGGTGGGGCCCAGCGGGACGGGCAAGACAACTCTCCTCAGGTAGGATGGGCTCGGCTTCCATGTGCGGAACCTGAAGACTCACTCCCTCTCCTTCGTTTCCCCGCTACTCCAGGGCCGCCGCCGAATACTTCGGGCGGGGCCGGGGCTACCACGTGATGCGCGTGGCCGGGCCTGAGGTTGTGGGCCGGCTCGTGGGGGAGACGGAAAGCCGGCTTCGCCGCGCCTTCAGGGAGGCCAGGGCCCGGGCGCCGACGGTGATGGTGCTGGACGAGGTGGAGGCGCTGTGCCCCCGGCGCGAGGCGGCCTCCTCGGACCTGGACCGGCGCATGGTCGCGACCCTCCTCGCCCTCCTGGACGGCTTCCAAGGCTTGGACCGGGTCGTGGTGCTGGCGGCGACGAGCCGACCCCAGGCCCTTGACCCGGCGCTCAGGCGGCCGGGCCGTCTGGACAGGGAGCTCGAGGTGGGCGTGCCGGGGGAGGCGGCGCGCGGGGAGATCCTGAGGGTCCTGCTCGCGGGGACGGGCCTGGAATCCGAGGCGGCCGCGGACAGGGTGCTCCAGCGGGTGGCAAGCCGAGCGCACGGCTTTGTCGGGGCAGATTTGCTGCTGGTCTGCAAGGAGGCGGCCATGCTTGCTGTCAGGCGAGGGATGGAGGCTGCGGGAGGGGGGGCGGGGAGGGACGGCGGAGACCCCGTGCGCATGACGGGCGAGGATTTGGTGGCGGCCCTGGCGCTGGTGCGGCCGAGCGCCTTGAGGGAAGTGGCGGTGGAGGTGCCGCGGGTGCAATGGGGGGACATCGGGGGTATGGATCGCGTAAAGCAGTCGCTACGGGAGTGCGTGGAGTGGCCCCTGACCCGGCCCGAGGCCTTCGTGCGCATGGGCATCGCCCCGCCCAAAGGTGTCCTTCTGTACGGCCCCCCGGGCTGCAGCAAGACGCTCATGGCGAGAGCCTTGGCCACCGAGTCTGGCATGAACTTTCTGGCCGTCAAGGGACCCGAGCTCCTCAGCAAGTGGCTGGGGGAGAGTGAGAAGGCCCTGCAGGGGCTGTTCAAGAAGGCGCGGGCCGCGGCCCCCACGGTCGTCTTCTTCGACGAGGTGGACGCGCTGGCCGGTCGCCGGGGGGACGGGGAGGACTGCAAGGCCTCGGAGCGGGTGCTGAGCCAGCTGCTCACGGAGCTCGACGGGGTGCAGCCCCTGCGCCGGGTGGTGGTGGTGGCGGCCACCAACCGCCCCGACCTGCTCGACCCCGCCCTCCTGCGCCCGGGCCGCATCGACCGAAGAGTCTACGTGCCGCCGCCGGATCTGGCCTCGCGTCGGGAGATCCTGAAGATCGCCTTGCGGGGCGTGCCCACAGAGAGCCCGGAAGGGGAGGCGTCGGAAGGGGCGGGAGTGGACTTGGAGGAGCTGGCGCGGCGCACTGAGGGCTTCTCGGGCGCGGAAGTGGTGGCCCTGAGCCGGGAGGCCGCTCTCTGCGCAGTGGAGGAGGATCCTGTCCACGCCCGCCTCCTCCGCGGCCGGCACTTCGAGCAGGCCTTGGCTGGCTGGCAGCGGCAGATCACGCCGCGGATGCTGGAGTACTACCGGCGATACGCGGGTGGCTCGTGAGGGGCCGGGCGGGGACCAGAGGGAGAAAAAGGGCGAGAGGCAAAGCAATGCCAGACGATAAGGGTCCAGGCAGCGGGATGGGATCAGCCTTAGTTCTTCAGTCTGCTCTGCACATACAAGGATGGCTCGCTAAGTTCCCACGTCTACTTCAGGGGTACAGACACATGTATACGAAGTAAGCGAGGCCCAGTCCCAGCATTACCAAGGGGCTCAAGAGATAGGCCCACCCTGCCACTGTCTCGGGCACCTGCACTATCGGGCGCGCAGGAGCAACACTTGACGCTGCAGACGCGCCGGCAGACTCTCCCGCGCCCCGCCCTCTCCGCCTCGACACTGTCTTCGCCCCTTTCCCCGGCTGCTCTCCCTCGGGCACTGAGGCTGAGTAAGAGGTAGATGTAAGCGATCTCGCGCCTGTGGATCGCAGCGAGCCCAAGGATCCCTCTTGACGCAGGACCGCGTCCAGAGGCACGGCCATGCCGGCTCGCTGGCAGGCGGTCTGTAGGCTCTTGAGCTTCTGCAGGACAGCCAGGACCCTGTAGTCTTTCATCAGCTTCTCGGCCTGCAAGGGCGGCAAGCGATTTTCGTTCGTCCAGTGCTTCAATGCCTGGCAGGATTTCACAACATGAATCAAATAAGTGGAGGAGCTGAGACGATTCCATTTGAGGGAATTTCCAAGTTCACAGTAATTCTGACATGCAAGTCAATGTGAACGAGTAAATCTTAGTTGAAAAATGATATGAACATGGCAATTTAAAATATAGAGAAAGTTTGAGCGCACAAAAAAGCAACAAGTGCCCCTTCATCTACAGCCCCAGACAGCTCGTGGCTTGGTTGCCTGGAGGTTGCCTGTCCGTCAAGGAATGTGCCTATTCTCTTCCGACACTTCAAATCCATGCTGCTTTACCGGCACACCAGTGCGCGGCAGAACTGCTGCCGTATGATATCGAATCCCGGAATGATTGACTTACCACGCGGACCTGGGGCTGGCGCAAGTCGTCTTGGAAGTCCGAGTCTGACGCTAACTTGGCCAGAAGTCCATTCACCGCCTCCATGTCCCCTATTTAATGAATCGAATTCGACTTTGAGAGGTCAATGTCGTGCCGCGCGTCCTGTGGTAGGCCTCGTGGCCTCCTCCTTGAAGACACCATTTCAAAGCAAGAAGACCTGAGGCAAAATTAGCGACTCGCCAACTGTCACTCACGTGGGAACTTGCCGCCGAGAGTGGGGCGCTTTACTGCGCAAAAGTTCTTACGTTGAAATGCCTTCTGATTCGCGTCGAGCGCTTAAAGATGGTAGCGAGATCTTGCTAGGAATGGCATCTCACGGCAGCCGTCAACATCCATGACTCACGCGAGAGGTGAGAAGGGGCCAGAAAGAGACGCGAACGGGAGGTTAATTAGATATGTGAATTATTATTCCTTCCGAATTCAGTATGTACAAGGAAGGATCAGGTTTTACCTGGCCTCGTACATCTACGTATATGAGAAAGAACCACGAATCGCCCACGTCGCACCCTTCAATAAAAAAAGGAACTGCTGAAAGGACATGCTAGTATTATTTCCTTTTTTTTACACATTATTCACGTTTTGGTTGTCTGACGTCCGAGAAATGACCATCGACCTTTATTTTTATCACATTCTTCACAAATTGTGGGACTGAGGAGACCGGCGGTGAGCCAGGTGCATCGCCTTCAGCTGCTGCAGGTACTCTTGCAAAACGGGCGTTGGCCCCCGTTCCTGGCCACGGAGGGTCTTGGACGCCCACTTGCGCTCCACGTTCTCACAAGTCTCCTTAATATCCCGGCAAGAAAAGCCTTCCGAGGCCTCAGCCAAGCGGGCCAGCTCCTCGGCTTTCAGGTGCTTGGCGTACCGTGCGAAGATCGCCTGACGTGCCCCGAGCGCTGGCAGCTCGAACTTTATGGACACGTCGAAGCGAGAGAGCAAGGCGGAGTCCAGGTCCTGTCTGCGATTGGTGGCGCAGATCAGAACGTTTTGGCTGCCGCCCTTGAAGCCCTCGATGCTCTGGAGGATGACGGAGAGGAGCCGGCGGGTCGCCTCATGCATGTTCGAGTCTCGGCTTGTGGCCAGCGCGTCCACCTCGTCGATAAAAATGATCGCGCCGCCCAGTTCCTGGCAGGCCTCAAAAATCTTGGCCAGATTCTTCTCCGAGTCCCCGTACCACTTACTGAGCACGCGCTCGGTGGGGACAAAGACCAGAGGGACCTCGGTGCGCGAGGCGACGATGCGGGCTGTCAGCGTCTTTCCCGTGCCCGGGGGGCCCTCGAAGAGGACGGCCCTGGGTCGGTTGGACTCGTATCGCTCCCGCGTCTGCCGGGCGATGGCCTCGTACGCCTCCGCGTGCTGCAAGGCCATCACGACCGTGTCCTCCACCTCCGCCTTCACGCCCTCGTAGCCGGCCAGGCAGCTCCAGTCCACCTCCTCCCCCTTGCCCTTCTCGAACACCTCCGCCCCAAGCTTGCGCAGCCGAGCGACCGGATCGTTTCTCCCGGCCGTATCAGTCTCCTGGTTACCCCCCATCACGACCCCTGGCCGGTCCAAGGCGCCGCGCGTGGACGGGGGAAAGAAGGGGAGAGGTGTGTCCTGCTCCGAGTCCAAGAACTGCTGGACGCCGGCAGTGCCACCGGCGCGGAAGGCATCCAAAATGCTGGCGAAGTTCCCGGCAATCGGGTCCCCGGCGTTGCCGCTCCAGGCCGAGATGTAGGATTCGACCACGGCGTCCACGTCCCCCTCGGTGAAGCCCTCCTTCTTGAAGAGCAGGAGTCTGGACGTGCCTGGGCGGGCGGGCAGGACAGCTTGCGGGGCCTCAGAGGGCACGGACGCAGCGGGCGAAGACGTGAGGAGGAGGGAGCCGGACTGATCGGCCAGAACGAAGGACAGGCTGGTGCCCTGGTCGCTGGCGAGGCCCGTGTGGAAGGTGATGGTGTGGCCCTTCTTCTGAAGCGCCTGCAAGGACGCGGCCAGGACCCGGGCTTCGCTACCGCCTCGCGCCGGCAGGGGCACCTCGATCGTGAAGGGTTCTTCTGCACTCCTGCCTTTCGTCAGCACCGCGATCTTGGGGAAGCTTGTGGCGGCCTGTAGGGGGTCTCTGGTGCGCCTAGAGCCCTCGCCACCACTGCGGCCGGGGCCTCGGTGCGAAGGCGCAAGGAACCGCTCCGTGCGAAATTGCTTGAGTCGGTCTTGTATTTGAGACATCACTTCTGACATTGGCAGCAGTTTATCTTTCACTTTGCTATTGTCATCGCTGCCTCCTGATCCTCCAGGCCCCTGGACCGCTTCCATGTCACTTTTTGTCCATGGCTGCGCGATAAAGGAGGCAGCCGCTACACTTGCCAGGGCCGCGGCCACCAAGGCTCTGTCGACGGAAGCTGAGTCTTTGGCTTGCCTGACATGAAGAGGTCGGGAGGGCATCCCCCTCGCGGTCCACGTGCATGAAGGACGACTTTCACACGAAGGAACGAAGAAAGAGAAAGGTGTAGCCGGTATGGCTCCTGAGGAAGTCCGCAAAAGGGCGGCGGCTGGGCCGACAGCCGCGTGGCGCTTCCGAATCATTCAGCCTGTCACGGGTGGGGTCAAGGCGGACAAAGTGAGGAACCCCTGTTTCTTCGTGGAAACGTAAGTACTCTGACAGTCATAAATACTCCCACCACCTTTGGCAGCTGAGCGCCCCTTAACAGTTTGCGCGTCTTCGGCGTGTTCCGCCTTGGGAGCGCCCGAAGGCGACGAATGGCGAGGCCTGGCATTCAAAGAACGAGGAAGACTTTTATGCAGCGAGGGCTCGCTCCCACCCAGGTCCCCCCACAGGACCTGTTGCATCCGCCAGCTTTTGGGGACTCCAATTTTCTCAATATTTTACCACACGGGGCGCACAAAAAGACCAGACGTAGTCGTTTTCAGATTTATCGTCAGATTTCTCCTAAACTAGGGTGGTAGCGGGCACTTTGTGGGACGAAAGAGAGCGAGGGGAGGGGTTCAGACGGAGTCGGACAACCTCCTGGCTTCCATTCGGCCCGCGATCTAACATAACCATTTTCTCTTTTACAAATGATTTTATCAGACTATGGCATCTTGTACATTTAATGCCGTACCATACGTCCAAGAACTGCAAGAAATGCCCCTAAACATCTCGATTCATCCGTCTCTCGAGATCAAGCAGCGGGCGAACAGAGATCGGGGCATTTTTGTCAAGGATAACATAGCCTCTGGAACTGTGTTGGTGAAAGTGCCGTGTTCATCTCTTTTTTGTCTCGATACTTTGATCGAAGACAATATTTACGGACTACGCAGTATTGTTGCCGATGCCGTAACATTGCGGGAAGATGATGTTCTGGCAATCGCTCTGCTTCACGAGCGTTTTGCTCGTTCTGCCGACGACCCCTCCAAATGGGCGGCGCACATCACGATTTTACCGAGAAAACGAATACACAATGCAATTAATCTGTCGAATGATGCAGTAAGCCAGCTACAAGGCTCTTCTTTGTTTGCGATCGTTCGTCAGCTGCAGCAGCAAGTCCTGTCCGACTTCACTGAATTGAGCGCCTCCCCAATCCAAATCGCAGGCACGCCATTAAGCAAGTACGATTGGTGGAGTGTGGAAAATTACGAGTGGGCATTGACGCAAATCCATAGTCGTTTTATAAGCGTGCCGACAGGACGAGGGACGGAGTTGCGCAAGGCTATGGCCCCTTATTTCGACCTCTTCAATCATTCCTGCCAGGACCCGCCTATGGTAACCCACGGCTTCGTCAAGGACAGGCCAGATGGTCAGAATGCTCGTGGAAAATGTCGAGCGAGCGATGAAGCGGGCGCATTGGTCATCCTAGCGCAGCAGGCATTGGTTGCGGGCGATGAAATTTTCTTGAATTACGGTCCCCTCGGGAACTTACGACTCCTGCAGCTCTACGGTTTCGCCTTGCCTGACAATCCTTACGACTCCCTCGACGTTTGGGTGACGATGGAACCGGAAGCTCCACACTATGCTATCAAGCAGGAAGCCATGGCGCGCCTGGGTCTATGCCCGCCTTTCCTCCTGACCAAAAAGGCCCCCGTGGTCTCTCCCAGCCTCCTCGCCGCCGTCCGCATCCAGCGAGCCCGAGACTCGGCCGACTTGAAGTGCCTGGAGAGTGCTTTAAAGGGACCCTTGAGCTCTTGCAATGAGAAGGAGGCGCTGAACGCACTGCACATGGCGTTGACAGCGATGCGAGGGCAATTGGACATGAGAGGAGGAAGGAAGCGGATGGGCCTGGTGGAGACCAAGCAAGCGCTTGGAAAGGTGGCGATGGAGGGAAAAAGACCACTCGAGCCCGGGGAGGAGGAAGGGAATCACGCGGCAATCCGCATGTTGGCGCCCGGAAGGGAGGACGGTGATGAAGAGGCAGAGGTCGTGCGCTTGATCTTAGAGAGTGAATACGAACTCCTGGGGCGAGGCCTGGAGACCGTGAGGAGGCTGCGGGGGACTTTAGAGATCCAAAACGGGATAGAGGACAAGAACACATGCGATCGATAGATAAAAATGAAAATGGATGGCAACTTTTCAAAAAAAGCGAAGCTACTCTTTCAATTGTTCGTGCCTCCCAAGTTTATTTCGAGTTAAATGCTTGTCGGTCATTTCGACAACGCAAAAAGGCAGAATTGTTACGTCAAGTCGAAGCAGAATTTGTTGCATATCTTCACAAAGAGAGACGTGGCTTTCATGTTTCCAACAGGCTGTCGGTGAATATCGGAATCATTTATAAACATGCCAGCTATTTCAGCCAAAACTCCGCTCTGCCTCCACAAGCATTGCTCAGTGTGGAAATTGTCAGTCTCACGCCCGCCAGCGCTTGTCCCCGGACGGGCAAGTTCATCCACCCGTGCCAATTACACCCGCAGGCGTCCAGAGAAGCAAAGACTCTCCAGGGTTACGACACGCCCACCTGAGACACACTCCAGCCTTTCCTCTCCATCCCTCTCCTTCTCAAGGCCCTGTCGGCAGCAGGCGCATGAGTCGGCGCTTCCGCAAGCGGCCCATATCCGCGGGATAGGCCTTGTACACCGCGAAGAGCGCCGAGACCAGCCCCGCCGTGCCGATGATGCCGTCGTGCAGCCGGAACCCGAGCGTGTGCAGAGGCAAGTCGAAGCCCGGGGTGTTGCAGGCCACCAGGAAGTCGCACGAGACCCGAATGAGGTCCCCGACCAGGTCGAAGCGCTTCACGCTCGCCTGCGCCATCTCCTCCAATGACTCTTCCACGTCTGCCTCCGCCACCGTGTCTCCCCCCTGCGGCTGGCTGCTGCTGCTACTACTACTGCTGCTGCTGGCTGTGAGCGTTCCATTTTCCATTTCCTTCCTACCGTGGGCGTCGCTGTGCCCATGCCCATTCGCCTCCACCTTTCCGTCCCTCCCCATCGCCCTTTCCTCCGCCGCCCCGCCTACTACATGGTTGCTGGAACGCGCCTTCAATAGCGCTGCCGCCTTATCCTCGAGGCGACTTCGCTCCTTCCCGTTGCGATCTAGGTCGTAGAGCGCCAGTCCGATCGAGATCAGGTTGGCTAGGGTCCATGCCGCGCCGTCTCGGGCCACAGCCGTCCGCTGGTCGAAGCTGGAGAGCTTGGCGTTGATGAGGAAGCAGGTGTTGTCATAGTACCAATAAATGGCCATGGCCGCCGCCCGCACCATCAAGAGGTTTCGGCGCCAAAGCGGGGACTTGGAGTCGGCGCACAGAGCCTGCAGCTTCTCCAGCTCCTCCAGGGTCCGGAAGAGGTGGAAGCATTTTCGCGCCATTTGGGAAGCCCGGAACATTTTCTCAAAGCGTGGACCGCGGATCTTGTCCTGGGGGGCGTATGTCTTGTGATACCACCACAGGAAGCGGCAGGCGTACTGGATGGTCTGTGCAGTGCGAGGGGGTAAGGAACTCAGCGACCATCACGAAGATCGCTTTGAAGAAAGGCTTCACGCTTCTCTCCCTTTCTTGACCTCGCAGATACGTGATAACGAAATCCTTCATGGACGGTCCACCTCCCAGAGATTACCCCTCCCTACCTTGGTGACTTTGTCTCGGCCCTCCAATGACCGAATAAGCGCCACCACCGACTTGAGAGAGATAGGCAATTTCGTGCTGTATGAATCCTGTAGTCCAAGCCAATACGCAAGGTCCAGGGGCCGTGTCAAGCCCTCCGCACCATTGGGAGAGACACGCACAATACAAGGTGGAGCAGCTACCTCCGTCAGGGCCCTGTTGTCTTTGTACGGCCCCCTTCGACAACATGATGCTGGGACGCGAGATGCCATGTTTTATAAAAGGTACCGATCCCCCTTCTCTTTATGAAGCTTGATTTTTGGTTGCCGCAAAGTGTCTTTTATAGCCTTCGCGTTGCACAGAGCTCTCCTCAGTTAGGGCAGAACAGACGGCGCCTCCCTCAGGCTGTATGCTCCCTCCTTCAACGCGGACGATGGCGTCTCAAAGCCGAAAGCCTGATGGAAAAGATCTCAGGCTCAAGTCTCCCGAAAGAAATGTCTCCTGTCAGATGCATTATTACGGAGATGGGGAAGTGAGACGGCTGAACGTGCCTTACGTTACAGGGCTGATTGCTTCTCAGAGGTATAGCTTGAAGAAGCTCCGTGTACTCTCATCTCTCCCACGTCCCGGGCAAAGTCCTAAAGTCACAAATCCACGCCAAGAGGGGCACGGTCCTCCCGAAAGCTGGAAAGGTGCCGTTCTAGCTTCTTCTCGACACGATTCACCGCACGGTTTCTTCCCCCCTCCCGGACGCGCCGATCCGATGGACATCTATGAACGGGATACAGTCCTGCGTGTTCTATCTCGGTGCCGCGATCGCCTCCACCCACACTCATACGCCCCGCGTCCAGGGCCCTTTTTGTCTTAGCAACCAGAAAAATCGGAACTTCGCTCCTCTGACGTGTTTTTTCGAAGACGTCTATCTATTCCGATATTTCATCTTTTCATGTCTCACTATCTCCCCCAAATCGTAATGGATTATGTGCCTAAGCGTAGCTTTGTTTAGCCTCCCCACTCTTTTGGAATGCATGAGAACAGGCTTGCTCGACCATTTGTCCGTATGAAATCTCACTTTAGCCGACACTATTGTATTTCACCTATCATTTGAAATCTTTTATTTCAAACTCCCGGTGTTGATTTTCGTTTTTCCGAATGATGCATGATAAGTCCTAAGTCCGATTCACGCTCCTCTCTGTACGTGTCAGACGCGCTCACCGCGGCTTATCCCTGGATCCATGACTTTGACTTCTTTCCCTTCTTGATCCTATCCACCTTCGTGTGAAGGGTGAATTTTCATCGTGTCGCTTCTGTGTATTTCACAATTCATCCCTCCTCCTCTCCTTGACAGAGCGGCCTGACTCCCTCTCCTTCTCAGCGCCATGAAGGAGCCAGTGCGGGGAGAAATTGCCCCAAAAAAGATAAGCCACATCCAATTTGGGTTGCTATCTGCGAATCAAATTGAGCGCATTTCGGAATTTCAGGTGTACCGCTCAGACCTCTTTACCATGCCACACCGTGCACCCGCCCCCAATAGCCCCCTCGACCCCCGCCTCGGCGTTTCGGACAAGACCTCTTCGTGCGCCACCTGCAAGCGCAAGTTGACCGATTGCGCGGGCCATTTCGGCCACGTTAAGTTAGCCCTGCCCGTCTTCCACATAGGTTTCTTCAAGCACTGCCAGACGCTGCTCGCCTGCATATGCAAGACCTGCGGGCGCGTCCTCCTACCCGAGGCGGAGCGCCGCTCTTTCTTGCGACAAATGCGGTGGCCCAGCGCGGATGCCCTCCGCAAAGCCGGCATCTTTAAAAGGGTGGTAGAAAAGTGCAAGAAGGCCTCGTACTGCTTCGAGTGCAAGGCAGTGAACGGGAAGATCAAGAAGATCGCGGGCGCCGCCACCCTCAAGCTCGTGCACGAGAGGTACAGTGGGCGGAACGGAGGGGTGGAGCACCAGGCGCTGGCTCGGGCCATGAAGACGGCCCTCGCCCACAACCGGGAGATCGCGAACCACCTGGACAAGGCCCAGGAGGACATGAGCCCCCTCCGTGTGTACCAGCTCTTCCAGAAGATCACGGACGAGGACGCGGTCGTCCTTTGGCTGGACCCCAAGCACGGCCGGCCCGAGGACCTGCTGCTCCACAACCTTCTGGTGCCTCCCGTGCCCATCCGGCCTTCAGTGGCCATGGAGGTGGGGGGCGGCTCCAACGAGGACGACTTGACCACGCAG
>NW_005803853.1:62657-63398 GCF_000240725.1 Microchloropsis gaditana
TAGTCCTGCGAGTCGTTCCAGAAGGAGACGGAAGGGAATCAACGGGAGGAGGGGCCCGGGAGACGAGCAGGCGCGATACCCCCTCCCAGAGCAGCGTCGCCCCAGTCCTCTTCTGGAAGGCGCGGCTTCATAGCGTGCTCGTGGGTCAGCTGGTCTTTCCGGGACTGCGATTGGCGTTCGCGTCCTTGGGCCAGGGCGTGAGCTTCGAGGTAGTCGAGGTCCGGGCGGCGCGAGGGGAGATGGCCGGTGGGGCTGAAAGCATGCCAGACCTTGCGACATTAACGCTCAAGGAGGTAACGGCCCCGCAAGAGCCGCGTGTAGGCCTGGATCTGGAATCTGTGTGCGAGGTGCTGCCTGGAACGCGCGTGGCGGTCGCGGGCCTTTTCCCCCATGGAAAGGCGGAGACGGCGACTGGTTGGAGAGGTGAGCCCTCGGGGGCGAAGTGGGGGGAACGGCTTGTGGAGGGAGGCTGGTGGGCCTCAGTGGGAGGGCTGGAGGCCGTGGTGGAAGAGCTTCGTCAGGGCGTAGAACAGAGCTTGGACTCCCTCCACGTCTTTCTCGACCGCGGGTTGCGGCCAGCGAGGGGCTTTCTGCTGGTGGGGCCCAGCGGGACGGGCAAGACAACTCTCCTCAGGTAGGATGGGCTCGGCTTCCATGTGCGGAACCTGAAGACTCACTCCCTCTCCTTCGTTTCCCCGCTACTCCAGGGCCGCCGCCGAATACTTCGGGCGGGGCCGGGGC
>NW_005803852.1:0-7397 GCF_000240725.1 Microchloropsis gaditana
AGGGGAAGGGAGGGAGGGAGGGAGGCGTGAGAGGAAGGAGGAGGGAGACACTGAAGGGATGGGTAACCCGGCATTTTCACGCCGCCCTCGTCCCCGTGGCCCTTCCATCCTCTGTCATCCTCTTTCCTTCCTCCCTGGCACAGCAAGCCTGCAGTCCTTTCTCTTCCCAAGGGACGGCTCACGTACGGGGGGAGCACAGGTTTTCGATGCGAAAGCGGGCGAAGGCCAGTCGAGGATCCGTTTCCCCCTAGCAGCGACAAGGAGGGAGGGGGAATAGAGAGAGGGAAGGAAGGAAGGAAGAGAGTAGAATGATGAAAAAGAGTGCAAGTAGACTAGTACGTGACACAGCCTCACAGCAATGACCTATTGTGTCAGGCGTCGGTGGGCCAAATAAGGGAAGCCGGAAAGAGACTTCCAAGGGAAAGAGGGTAATCGTGTCTATGCAATCCTGCCTACCTCCCTTCTCACGTGTGCATGTGTGGGCGACAAAATTTGCCGCCAGTCCCTTTGATCTCCTCCACCGCGCAAAAACCGCATCTTTACGTCATTCTCCGATGGAATGGCATGCGAAATGCCCCGAGTACCCCGCAATTGCGAGAGGGGTACAGGGGGGGTGGAGATGGGGAGCGAGGAATTGGTCGACGAGGGAAACCCAGGGTCCGCTGCACGGGAATGCATCCTCTACCACCAATGTTGGCACGAAAATTATGCTGCAGAGCACGTTGGAGCCGTGAAGAGTGCCTGCAGCCCGTGAATCTTCCCCAACTGACTTCGACTGTGTCGTCGGCGCCTTTGGCCGCCTATTGAGAAATCAGCGCCGACAATGGACGGAATGTGGTATGTTTCGCCTACGATTTTTTGTGAAGGCTGTGTTGGGGTGGGAGGGGGACGGCATTGCATGAAGCGTTTTTAGGGGCGTGGCCCACGATGGAAGAGGTCATATGCTGGCTGCTTGCGAACAAGAGAGTCTTTAGTCCTCATCCTACTCCTACACACATCTATGATTTTTCCAAATGGTGTCCCAAAATGGGTTCTGGCACTACATGCTTGCACAAAACGTCGTCGCTCTCGCTTTGCCTCGCTTCCCTCCTGACCTCCTCCTTGCCAAAGATCATGTGGGTGGGCACACTAGTCTACAGCCCAAAATTTATGAGGCTACGCTTCCTGTTACATTCAATTGAGCCCTCAAAGTAAACATAGAGACGTCACTTCGAATCACGTTTCTGGGTTCAATCATCTCGCTCGGTCGTCTCATTTCACATGTTCATGGCCAAGACAGTGCAAATCCATGTCCGAGCCTGGTAATGTATTGAATCAACCCATGCAAGTGGGCTCCAGTACTGAAAAATTAAGCTCAACAATTGAAGAAGGTATTACACTGCGCTGAACAGAGTGCCTTGAGTGACATGGCGGTTCAATTTGACTAGATGCTTGATAGACATTTGACGAGATGCTTGCGCTTTCATTGCCCGGTCGAGAAGCAACAGCTAGTACGCTCACGAGAAGTAAATGTGAAACATAAAATCTTTTTTCCCAAACACATAAGACATGAAGTCCATGCCGCTTTCTTTTGTCCATAACGGGGCGAGTGCGAGGCAGGGGCGAATCAGAGCCTGCCTAGTTGCCTGCCGGGGGAATTCCGGCGACCTCGCTCCGGGTAGCCTTGTACGAGACTCGCTGTGGGAAGGGAGGATGACACAACAGGGCTTGGACTCCATTTACTAAGTGGTGGCTACAAACTGAAAATTTAATTAGGATTTATGAGCTTAAATAGCCCCAACCTGTGTCGCGCCTCCATCATGATTACGAAGTGACATATGAATTTAGAACCACAACCCCCCGGCAATTGTGACGGCGCGAGAATAAGCTTGTATACCACGCATATTACCAAGTGAAGTCTGACCTTCTACAAATGATTCAATTGCAGTATGTGTCTCCCGCTGCCTGAGGAACGATCGGGCACTGTAGAAACGTAAAGAAGGAGCCTTATGGGAATTTAAATGACTATTATGAGCAAGATCAAGGTCATGATACTCTTTCTGCCGCGCATGATCTAATTGCCTCACAGGGTATGTAACTATGCAGCACAGAGCAGAGAGCATCCTCATTGGAAAGTATTGCTGGGTCACAGCTTCTTTTTTTTGCT
The DNA here is from genome assembly GCF_000240725.1 of Microchloropsis gaditana. Taxonomy (NCBI): domain Eukaryota; class Eustigmatophyceae; order Eustigmatales; family Monodopsidaceae; genus Microchloropsis; species Microchloropsis gaditana. The sequence continues at coordinate 2,147 of NW_005803852.1, forward strand.
TGCCTTTGTATCACTTATAAAGCTCTTTGCCTAACTTTCATTCCTGTCTCGATGAAAAGTTGCTTTTTCAAACCTCTACCGGATGTTATGTATTTGTCAAGTTTGACATAGGTTCCTCAAATCTCCAAAGTTTCCTCCTGATTATCGTATTCCGCCATCTTGGGTCAAAGAAAAGCGAAATCTCCTCACACTCCTGGTCTGCCTCGTCGCCTACCCTTCTTGTTCCTCCTTATGTGAATTTTGTTTGCTCGTACCGCCAGTATTGTATATCGACGTCTTCCATCTTCTTCCAATATGCTGCAGTCTCATCAATGACATTGATTTCGGGGTTTATGTTGTGCACACGGAAAAAATCCTCGCAAGCTGTCTTGGCTGGAAAGCCAAACCAGTCATCAATAATGACATAGCCCCCCACAACGAGCTTGTCGTACAATTGATAGAGCACGTCCACGGTAGATTCGTACATATCCCCATCCAGGCGCATGACTGCAAGCCTCTTGATTCGAGAGGCCAAGGGAGGCATCGTCTCATTGAAGAAGCCCTTGGCAAAAACTACGTTCGAGTCCAGCACTCCGGATTCTCGAAAGTTCTTGGCAACCTCTTCGGCACTCTCCTCAAGGTAGGGAAATAGATTCCATCCGTGATCGCGGGGATGCAATTTTTTGTCTCCAGGTGGCAGGCCCTTAAAGGAATCGCAGACATATGACATTCGACCACCCTCATTGAGGCTCCGCAACACAGCACGCGCAAAGATGGATGATCCACCCCGCCATACCCCGGTCTCTATATAGTCCCCTGGGATGTTTCTAGACACCACGTCCTCCAGCAAGAGCCTGACATTGTCAAGGCGGGCTCCGCCGGTCATGGTCATGCCAAGGTAAGCCCAGTCCAGGCCCTTTGCCCTCTTATCAGCCTGAAAGGGACCAATTGTTGCGTCAGCTCCCACACTCATCTCTTCGGGCCCATACGCCAGTCCTGACACGTACAGCTTCATAACCTCAAGATAAGCGGCCCTGGTGCGAGTTGATACGGACCGGTCAGTGTTTGCGGCCACCTTCGAGTCCAAATGGTTGAGCCTGAGGGTCAACTGCTCAATCCAAGACTCTGGTGACGCCAAAAGCTGAGGTGCCTGATGCACGCCCGCCCGCATATCGTACCAAGGACGAAGGAGCTCGAATTTATCGCCATAAGCTCGGGTGAAGGGCTTCTCGTCAAAGGCAAATGTTTCGAGGTCCCCAAAAGTCTTACGATCCTGTATAGGACTTGTCGGGAAAAACCTTCCAAAAAGCGAATAGAAAGCTAGATACGTCAGACCAGCAGTAGCTGCCGCCTTCAGTCCAAAGCGATGCCTGCTCGAATCGCAATGAGTCTTTTGCATGAAGGGTAGTCGCGACGCAAACAGGAAGCTCACTTTGTATGGTTATAAATCTCCTGTACATGGAAATATGCTTGATGAGACTGCTGCGTCGCTTACATGGATAAATGACATGCATAAGACAGGCGCTTTTTCGCTGACATGAAGCTACTTGTTTTGTGGTTGGGATATTTGGCTGTTGGCGTGCCGCATGAAAGCCCCCACAAATACGACCTCCTATTATGTTGTTTGTTTGTTTCATCCAAAATTAAATGTATCAATATTGCTGATTTCCTTCTTGGGTGATAGCCATGGAACAGAAATACCGCAGTCATTAAGGCCTCCGGTCCAGCTTTGCGCAACGGCTTTGACATGGGATCGGGGTGGCTACCAGTAAGGTTGCCTCGAGTCCTGTGAAGGCATGCGCCTTTCAATCAATAGCAACATCCAAACTCAGTCATGTGATGTTTCGATTTGTACCCTAACTACTTATATTGCATGTCATTGCGGTTCCTACTTTCAAGAAAGTAAAATGTAACGGCTCTAATTGAGCCTTCCATTTTAGAGTCATACGTCATGTGACATCATGTGATGTATCGGGGTAAGTGCCAGCCTTGAGGAGACTTGGCCCTTTTAATGGATAAGAATAAAGGGATTCAGGTCAGTCATGAGATGCTTCGAGTCCAAAGAAAATTAGGGATATCGCATGTCATTGTAAGTGGTACATTAGCTAAAATGTAATTGTCCTTCTTGCATAATATATGCGGTACATAACGCACGAGAAGAAGTGTGGTAGCCCTGCCCATTTGGATGGAGATAAATGCACTTCGTCTATTCAGTTCGAGACTGGAATTAAAAACATTTATATTCGAATCACATTTAGTGTGAAAATCAAGAATGCATCGAAGCGGATTGACGTTCGAAAACATACCACATGAATGACGTAGGATAGATAAGAATTTTACTTTTTGACATCAACTCCTGTCTCCCAGTCAAAAGGCTTGGACAACTTATCTAAGGGCTTGGTGCTCCTTTTTAATTCGTATCTATCGCTTACAAAAGATGATGAGAATCGACGGATGCGAAGGGCCTTGCAAAAAAGGGAAAGTGGGAAGCGAGTCGCTACCGACCTAAGCAAGAAACTTTCTAGAAGTGAGAACAGGATGTCTGAGTATGTATTGTATGCTATGCAAAAGTATAAATTAGTATATTGGATGACCGTCGAGATGCCTGTGTCAGGACTTTGCCTCTTCTCAAGCACCTTTAGGAAAGCTAGAATTTTTACGAGGGACGCACTACAACATTCCAGTTCCTGGCCGAAGCATATTTATATGATCAAGTGAACTAGGGTGGTAAATTCATGAAAGAAAAAAAGAAAGAGAACAAATAAGCCAAACCCACGCATTGTGTACCTTAAATCTGCTTTGGTTTTTATTGAAATCTTTTCTTTATTGGACAAGTACGCGCGCGTGTCACTCTATAACATAGTAATGGAGTCTTATTTTGCTGGAGAAAGCTATAGGAAACAGTCCTAAGGAACTCCACGTTATTTTCTTTAAAAGACAAATTTCAACACCTTGTGAATTGATCTCTGGACGACAGCACATAAAATATGTACCAACCCTAAACTAACCCTAATCCTTAATATGCATTTTTCAATTCACATTGGCATTTATTTCAATCTTCCTGACGTGTCGCCCATACGTTTCTGATGGCATTGTTGTAATGAGTATTTCTGCCTCTTGCAAGTACCAGGGTTCTGGGGAGGTGAGGTTACAGCTGGGAAAGTAGGCCTTATCGAGCCCGGTATGACTTCATGTGTGTCCAAGCACTTTGTGTCCTCGCCGTGGTGCTTTCTAATCTCATCTACTGCGCTGCGATAGAAGGATTGTTTAGTTTCAACGCCATGTAATGATGAGCAATGGAAACGAGATTAAATGCTTTGCCACTGGAACGGACAGGAAGGAAGGAAATAGCGAGGTACCAAACCCATGACGGCAAGGTCGACAAAAGATCCTTTCGGAAAATAGGAGCACATGTACCCATAATTTTGGCCTAAAAATACTGGCTTATGATGCAGGTCATGTCGGACCTGCGCGGTGAGTCGTTGTGGCTTTTGAAGCACGACATCGATGTGAAGCAGGAGCCGCGCTCTTGAAGCGTGTCCGGGATCATCGCCGCGTGAAACACAGGTTTGGGCGGGCTGGAACACCCTTTGTGCCCCTTTTTTCATTATAAAGGTATTTATAAGACTACAAGACTTTTATTGTCAGTCCTCACCCTCCTAGCACTCGGGGCTGCGGGAAGCCAAGAGTCAACCGTGTTTGGACAAAGAGAGCCTCTGGCATCGCCGTCTCAGAGTATCCCTCATTGTTTACGCCACTTTACTCCATGCTCTTCACAGGCAGACAGTGCCTACCTCGACCGTATGGCTTCATATAAGGCACACAAGGATTTTTATGCTGTCAGAGATTGATTAGCAGCCTTGTCGGTTTCGGCCCTATAGGCACATTAAAAGCGCATGCACTTGCTTCGAGACAAGCGGAGAGGGAGGTTTTCTCGAAGCGTCGTCTCTGAGAGACACGCGGAGCGAGATAAGAAAGAGCCGTCCACTGCAACGCAAGGAAAATCGTGGAAAGGATGTGCTGTTTCCAGTAAGAGTAAAAAAGGGTGTTTCTGCCCCTTGGCAAGCTCATCGAGCACTGCACAGGGCCCCCTTTCCCGCCGAGTCCTTGTGCCCTCCCTGCGCCCGGGCTACCTCATCACCTTACTTGCCGTCGATCTTCTCCTGAAAGGCAATTTACCTTGCGCTGACGCCTTTCTGCCCCGTGTTCACTCTCAAGCTCGTCTCTGGGCACAATGCACCCGCTCAGTCCCTTGCCTGACTCCGCTTCAGCCGCGGTCGCCGTCCTCCCCCGGGGCTCAGATTGCTCCCAGCACGGACGGCATCGACCCCACATTTCCCGCTCCACCTCAAGACTTTTCCACTCCGAACGCATGCCTGTCGCCCTCCCCGGTCATCCCGGTCCGTCGCGCGCCTGTGAACCTGACCACACCCTGCGCACTCACCCTCGCCTTCCCTGATGTGGAGAGGAGGAGCACCACGGAGGGGACTCCGGGCTACCCGGAGGCTTCCGAAAGACACCAAGTACCCCCAACCCATATCTCGCAGGTGTGTTCCACGCCCTCCAGCTCTTGTCTACTCTTCAGCATTATGCATGCCCCTCCACCCTCCCTCCCTTCCTCCCACCCTCCCTCCCCTTCCTCCTTCCCTCTTTCCGTCCAATGTCTCCCCGCTGCCTTCTAGAGCGCTCATAATTGGCCTTCTTACATAATCCGCTTCGATCCTGTCCAGGCAAAGTTTCTCTCGCGCTGCCTCCCTCCTACCCCTCCGCCCGCCCTCCCTCCCTCCTTCCCTCCCTCCCTCCCTTCCTCCCTCGACCTTCATCTCCTCCCCCCGCGGCACTTGGGATACGTACTCAAGAAGCTAAGCGCTCCGGGAAGAAGAAGGCGGGAAGGGGAGTGGGATGACGGGAAGGAGGGAATTCTGGAGGAAGTATGCGATGCAGTGGCGCAGAGCCTGGCCTCCTATGCCTTTCCTCCTTCCTCCTCCTTTTCTTCCTCCTCCTCCTCCTCCTCCTCCTCCTCCTCTTCCTCCTCCCTTTCTACCTTCTCCCCGAGCGCAGAGGTCTGTCTCGTCGCTTCATTCCGACAGAGGGGTGTGCCTTTCCTCCTTCCCTCCCTCCGTCCCTTCCTCACCCTTTTCACCCCTCTCTGTGTCCTCCCTCTTCCATTTGCACTAGGACGTCGTTTTCCTGGCTGAAGGACTCGTGAGCTACCTAAAACGGCCTTCCCTTTCTCCCTCTTCCTCCCCCCCCACAACGAGCTTGTCGTACA
>NW_005803852.1:7730-8643 GCF_000240725.1 Microchloropsis gaditana
GGGGACAAGCGGAGGGAGGACCATGGTGGAGGGAAAGGAGGAAGGGAGGGAGGAAGGGAGGGAGGGAAAGAAAGGGAGCGGGGGGAGGGAAGAAACGACGGGGGGGAGTGCGGTCATTGAAGGAGCCCCCTCCTCTCTTTCCTCTTGATCAGTCCTCTGACGTCATTCTTACCCTCCGTGACGTCATACTTACCCTCCGTCTGCTCCCTGTCCCCACACCCCAGACCTCCTTCCCTCCCTCTCGACCCCCCTCCGCGCCCACCTTAAGGCCGCGCTTCCCTCCCTCGGACCTTCCGAAGCCATCAGACTCTACCCGGCACTCGTCAAGATAGGCTATCGAGACACGTACGTAGGAGGGGGAGGAAGAAGGGCGAGGGGGTGTGGGAGGATTTTTCTAACGCCTCCGGGAGCGGGGGAAGGAGGGGCTGGCATGCCCCTTCTCCCCAATATTGTTTGTAACCGCTGATTTGAAAATCCGTCACTCGTATCTCTTACAGCGAGGTTCTAAATTTCATCATCACGACCGCGGCCCTTTCTGCCCACGCGCTTCCTCTCCCACCCTTGGCGCGTCTTGTGCATGCCGTTGCCACCTTGCCCTCCCTCCCTCCCTCCCTCCCTCCTTTCCTCCCTCCCTCTCTCCTTGCGCGGGCCCAAGAGCTGATGATGAGGGAGAAGAGGGAAGATCCGATGGTGTCGAGCCATGTGCATGAGATTTCGAACCTGATATACGCCCTGGGGTTGCTTTTTAAGGGAGGAGGGTGGACAGTGGGGGGGAAGGGAGAAGGAGGAAGTCGGAGCCGGCAGAGGGAAATTATGTTGGAGGCAGTTTTGGCCTGGGAAACGGAGATGTCACCCTCATGGGTGGCTCCTTCTCCTTCTCTCTCCTCTTCTCCCTCCTCCTCTTCCTCCCCTT
>NW_005803852.1:8653-15445 GCF_000240725.1 Microchloropsis gaditana
GCACCGAGACCAGGAACATGGTCAGATTCTGCGAGCACCAATCGCCTGGATGGGGGAAAGGAGGGAGGGAGGGAAGGCGTGTGAAGAAGGGAGGGAGGGAGACACTGAAGGGATGGGTAACCCGGCATTTTCACGCCGCCCTCGTCCCCGTGGCCCTTCCATCCTCTGTCATCCTCTTTCCTTCCTCCCTGGCACAGCAAGCCTGCAGTCCTTTCTCTTCCCAAGGGACGGCTCACGTACGGGGGGAGCACAGGTTTTCGATGCGAAAGCGGGCGAAGGCCAGTCGAGGATCCGTTTCCCCCTAGCAGCGACAAGGAGGGAGGGGGAATAGAGAGAGGGAAGGAAGGAAGGAAGAGAGTAGAATGATGAAAAAGAGTGCAAGTAGACTAGTACGTGACACAGCCTCACAGCAATGACCTATTGTGTCAGGCGTCGGTGGGCCAAATAAGGGAAGCCGGAAAGAGACTTCCAAGGGAAAGAGGGTAATCGTGTCTATGCAATCCTGCCTACCTCCCTTCTCACGTGTGCATGTGTGGGCGACAAAATTTGCCGCCAGTCCCTTTGATCTCCTCCACCGCGCAAAAACCGCATCTTTACGTCATTCTCCGATGGAATGGCATGCGAAATGCCCCGAGTACCCCGCAATTGCGAGAGGGGTACAGGGGGGGTGGAGATGGGGAGCGAGGAATTGGTCGACGAGGGAAACCCAGGGTCCGCTGCACGGGAATGCATCCTCTACCACCAATGTTGGCACGAAAATTATGCTGCAGAGCACGTTGGAGCCGTGAAGAGTGCCTGCAGCCCGTGAATCTTCCCCAACTGACTTCGACTGTGTCGTCGGCGCCTTTGGCCGCCTATTGAGAAATCAGCGCCGACAATGGACGGAATGTGGTATGTTTCGCCTACGATTTTTTGTGAAGGCTGTGTTGGGGTGGGAGGGGGACGGCATTGCATGAAGCGTTTTTAGGGGCGTGGCCCACGATGGAAGAGGTCATATGCTGGCTGCTTGCGAACAAGAGAGTCTTTAGTCCTCATCCTACTCCTACACACATCTATGATTTTTCCAAATGGTGTCCCAAAATGGGTTCTGGCACTACATGCTTGCACAAAACGTCGTCGCTCTCGCTTTGCCTCGCTTCCCTCCTGACCTCCTCCTTGCCAAAGATCATGTGGGTGGGCACACTAGTCTACAGCCCAAAATTTATGAGGCTACGCTTCCTGTTACATTCAATTGAGCCCTCAAAGTAAACATAGAGACGTCACTTCGAATCACGTTTCTGGGTTCAATCATCTCGCTCGGTCGTCTCATTTCACATGTTCATGGCCAAGACAGTGCAAATCCATGTCCGAGCCTGGTAATGTATTGAATCAACCCATGCAAGTGGGCTCCAGTACTGAAAAATTAAGCTCAACAATTGAAGAAGGTATTACACTGCGCTGAACAGAGTGCCTTGAGTGACATGGCGGTTCAATTTGACTAGATGCTTGATAGACATTTGACGAGATGCTTGCGCTTTCATTGCCCGGTCGAGAAGCAACAGCTAGTACGCTCACGAGAAGTAAATGTGAAACATAAAATCTTTTTTCCCAAACACATAAGACATGAAGTCCATGCCGCTTTCTTTTGTCCATAACGGGGCGAGTGCGAGGCAGGGGCGAATCAGAGCCTGCCTAGTTGCCTGCCGGGGGAATTCCGGCGACCTCGCTCCGGGTAGCCTTGTACGAGACTCGCTGTGGGAAGGGAGGATGACACAACAGGGCTTGGACTCCATTTACTAAGTGGTGGCTACAAACTGAAAATTTAATTAGGATTTATGAGCTTAAATAGCCCCAACCTGTGTCGCGCCTCCATCATGATTACGAAGTGACATATGAATTTAGAACCACAACCCCCCGGCAATTGTGACGGCGCGAGAATAAGCTTGTATACCACGCATATTACCAAGTGAAGTCTGACCTTCTACAAATGATTCAATTGCAGTATGTGTCTCCCGCTGCCTGAGGAACGATCGGGCACTGTAGAAACGTAAAGAAGGAGCCTTATGGGAATTTAAATGACTATTATGAGCAAGATCAAGGTCATGATACTCTTTCTGCCGCGCATGATCTAATTGCCTCACAGGGTATGTAACTATGCAGCACAGAGCAGAGAGCATCCTCATTGGAAAGTATTGCTGGGTCACAGCTTCTTTTTTTTGCTTGCCTTTGTATCACTTATAAAGCTCTTTGCCTAACTTTCATTCCTGTCTCGATGAAAAGTTGCTTTTTCAAACCTCTACCGGATGTTATGTATTTGTCAAGTTTGACATAGGTTCCTCAAATCTCCAAAGTTTCCTCCTGATTATCGTATTCCGCCATCTTGGGTCAAAGAAAAGCGAAATCTCCTCACACTCCTGGTCTGCCTCGTCGCCTACCCTTCTTGTTCCTCCTTATGTGAATTTTGTTTGCTCGTACCGCCAGTATTGTATATCGACGTCTTCCATCTTCTTCCAATATGCTGCAGTCTCATCAATGACATTGATTTCGGGGTTTATGTTGTGCACACGGAAAAAATCCTCGCAAGCTGTCTTGGCTGGAAAGCCAAACCAGTCATCAATAATGACATAGCCCCCCACAACGAGCTTGTCGTACAATTGATAGAGCACGTCCACGGTAGATTCGTACATATCCCCATCCAGGCGCATGACTGCAAGCCTCTTGATTCGAGAGGCCAAGGGAGGCATCGTCTCATTGAAGAAGCCCTTGGCAAAAACTACGTTCGAGTCCAGCACTCCGGATTCTCGAAAGTTCTTGGCAACCTCTTCGGCACTCTCCTCAAGGTAGGGAAATAGATTCCATCCGTGATCGCGGGGATGCAATTTTTTGTCTCCAGGTGGCAGGCCCTTAAAGGAATCGCAGACATATGACATTCGACCACCCTCATTGAGGCTCCGCAACACAGCACGCGCAAAGATGGATGATCCACCCCGCCATACCCCGGTCTCTATATAGTCCCCTGGGATGTTTCTAGACACCACGTCCTCCAGCAAGAGCCTGACATTGTCAAGGCGGGCTCCGCCGGTCATGGTCATGCCAAGGTAAGCCCAGTCCAGGCCCTTTGCCCTCTTATCAGCCTGAAAGGGACCAATTGTTGCGTCAGCTCCCACACTCATCTCTTCGGGCCCATACGCCAGTCCTGACACGTACAGCTTCATAACCTCAAGATAAGCGGCCCTGGTGCGAGTTGATACGGACCGGTCAGTGTTTGCGGCCACCTTCGAGTCCAAATGGTTGAGCCTGAGGGTCAACTGCTCAATCCAAGACTCTGGTGACGCCAAAAGCTGAGGTGCCTGATGCACGCCCGCCCGCATATCGTACCAAGGACGAAGGAGCTCGAATTTATCGCCATAAGCTCGGGTGAAGGGCTTCTCGTCAAAGGCAAATGTTTCGAGGTCCCCAAAAGTCTTACGATCCTGTATAGGACTTGTCGGGAAAAACCTTCCAAAAAGCGAATAGAAAGCTAGATACGTCAGACCAGCAGTAGCTGCCGCCTTCAGTCCAAAGCGATGCCTGCTCGAATCGCAATGAGTCTTTTGCATGAAGGGTAGTCGCGACGCAAACAGGAAGCTCACTTTGTATGGTTATAAATCTCCTGTACATGGAAATATGCTTGATGAGACTGCTGCGTCGCTTACATGGATAAATGACATGCATAAGACAGGCGCTTTTTCGCTGACATGAAGCTACTTGTTTTGTGGTTGGGATATTTGGCTGTTGGCGTGCCGCATGAAAGCCCCCACAAATACGACCTCCTATTATGTTGTTTGTTTGTTTCATCCAAAATTAAATGTATCAATATTGCTGATTTCCTTCTTGGGTGATAGCCATGGAACAGAAATACCGCAGTCATTAAGGCCTCCGGTCCAGCTTTGCGCAACGGCTTTGACATGGGATCGGGGTGGCTACCAGTAAGGTTGCCTCGAGTCCTGTGAAGGCATGCGCCTTTCAATCAATAGCAACATCCAAACTCAGTCATGTGATGTTTCGATTTGTACCCTAACTACTTATATTGCATGTCATTGCGGTTCCTACTTTCAAGAAAGTAAAATGTAACGGCTCTAATTGAGCCTTCCATTTTAGAGTCATACGTCATGTGACATCATGTGATGTATCGGGGTAAGTGCCAGCCTTGAGGAGACTTGGCCCTTTTAATGGATAAGAATAAAGGGATTCAGGTCAGTCATGAGATGCTTCGAGTCCAAAGAAAATTAGGGATATCGCATGTCATTGTAAGTGGTACATTAGCTAAAATGTAATTGTCCTTCTTGCATAATATATGCGGTACATAACGCACGAGAAGAAGTGTGGTAGCCCTGCCCATTTGGATGGAGATAAATGCACTTCGTCTATTCAGTTCGAGACTGGAATTAAAAACATTTATATTCGAATCACATTTAGTGTGAAAATCAAGAATGCATCGAAGCGGATTGACGTTCGAAAACATACCACATGAATGACGTAGGATAGATAAGAATTTTACTTTTTGACATCAACTCCTGTCTCCCAGTCAAAAGGCTTGGACAACTTATCTAAGGGCTTGGTGCTCCTTTTTAATTCGTATCTATCGCTTACAAAAGATGATGAGAATCGACGGATGCGAAGGGCCTTGCAAAAAAGGGAAAGTGGGAAGCGAGTCGCTACCGACCTAAGCAAGAAACTTTCTAGAAGTGAGAACAGGATGTCTGAGTATGTATTGTATGCTATGCAAAAGTATAAATTAGTATATTGGATGACCGTCGAGATGCCTGTGTCAGGACTTTGCCTCTTCTCAAGCACCTTTAGGAAAGCTAGAATTTTTACGAGGGACGCACTACAACATTCCAGTTCCTGGCCGAAGCATATTTATATGATCAAGTGAACTAGGGTGGTAAATTCATGAAAGAAAAAAAGAAAGAGAACAAATAAGCCAAACCCACGCATTGTGTACCTTAAATCTGCTTTGGTTTTTATTGAAATCTTTTCTTTATTGGACAAGTACGCGCGCGTGTCACTCTATAACATAGTAATGGAGTCTTATTTTGCTGGAGAAAGCTATAGGAAACAGTCCTAAGGAACTCCACGTTATTTTCTTTAAAAGACAAATTTCAACACCTTGTGAATTGATCTCTGGACGACAGCACATAAAATATGTACCAACCCTAAACTAACCCTAATCCTTAATATGCATTTTTCAATTCACATTGGCATTTATTTCAATCTTCCTGACGTGTCGCCCATACGTTTCTGATGGCATTGTTGTAATGAGTATTTCTGCCTCTTGCAAGTACCAGGGTTCTGGGGAGGTGAGGTTACAGCTGGGAAAGTAGGCCTTATCGAGCCCGGTATGACTTCATGTGTGTCCAAGCACTTTGTGTCCTCGCCGTGGTGCTTTCTAATCTCATCTACTGCGCTGCGATAGAAGGATTGTTTAGTTTCAACGCCATGTAATGATGAGCAATGGAAACGAGATTAAATGCTTTGCCACTGGAACGGACAGGAAGGAAGGAAATAGCGAGGTACCAAACCCATGACGGCAAGGTCGACAAAAGATCCTTTCGGAAAATAGGAGCACATGTACCCATAATTTTGGCCTAAAAATACTGGCTTATGATGCAGGTCATGTCGGACCTGCGCGGTGAGTCGTTGTGGCTTTTGAAGCACGACATCGATGTGAAGCAGGAGCCGCGCTCTTGAAGCGTGTCCGGGATCATCGCCGCGTGAAACACAGGTTTGGGCGGGCTGGAACACCCTTTGTGCCCCTTTTTTCATTATAAAGGTATTTATAAGACTACAAGACTTTTATTGTCAGTCCTCACCCTCCTAGCACTCGGGGCTGCGGGAAGCCAAGAGTCAACCGTGTTTGGACAAAGAGAGCCTCTGGCATCGCCGTCTCAGAGTATCCCTCATTGTTTACGCCACTTTACTCCATGCTCTTCACAGGCAGACAGTGCCTACCTCGACCGTATGGCTTCATATAAGGCACACAAGGATTTTTATGCTGTCAGAGATTGATTAGCAGCCTTGTCGGTTTCGGCCCTATAGGCACATTAAAAGCGCATGCACTTGCTTCGAGACAAGCGGAGAGGGAGGTTTTCTCGAAGCGTCGTCTCTGAGAGACACGCGGAGCGAGATAAGAAAGAGCCGTCCACTGCAACGCAAGGAAAATCGTGGAAAGGATGTGCTGTTTCCAGTAAGAGTAAAAAAGGGTGTTTCTGCCCCTTGGCAAGCTCATCGAGCACTGCACAGGGCCCCCTTTCCCGCCGAGTCCTTGTGCCCTCCCTGCGCCCGGGCTACCTCATCACCTTACTTGCCGTCGATCTTCTCCTGAAAGGCAATTTACCTTGCGCTGACGCCTTTCTGCCCCGTGTTCACTCTCAAGCTCGTCTCTGGGCACAATGCACCCGCTCAGTCCCTTGCCTGACTCCGCTTCAGCCGCGGTCGCCGTCCTCCCCCGGGGCTCAGATTGCTCCCAGCACGGACGGCATCGACCCCACATTTCCCGCTCCACCTCAAGACTTTTCCACTCCGAACGCATGCCTGTCGCCCTCCCCGGTCATCCCGGTCCGTCGCGCGCCTGTGAACCTGACCACACCCTGCGCACTCACCCTCGCCTTCCCTGATGTGGAGAGGAGGAGCACCACGGAGGGGACTCCGGGCTACCCGGAGGCTTCCGAAAGACACCAAGTACCCCCAACCCATATCTCGCAGGTGTGTTCCACGCCCTCCAGCTCTTGTCTACTCTTCAGCATTATGCATGCCCCTCCACCCTCCCTC
>NW_005803852.1:15455-17441 GCF_000240725.1 Microchloropsis gaditana
CCTTCCGGAGCTCCCTCAGACAAGCGCATTCCTGCACTCCCACCACCTACAGGCACGTCGGGAAGGAGGGGTTCGAAAGAAAGGGGGGAGAGGAAGCGGGGAGAGGGCCACACGAATGTCGCGTGATCAGCTCGCACGTTTTACCGAAGCGGTCATCGCCCCCTGTACTTCCTCCCTCCCTCCTTCCTTCGTTTCCTCCCTTCCTCCCGGTCCACATACGTATAGGTCATAGCCCAAAGGAATCCACTTCGCGAGCAGCCGTGGGACCTCCCGCCCTCCCTCCCTCCCTTCCCATCCCTCCGCCTCCATCTCGCCCTCCTCTGTGCTTGGCAGCGTGACTGTTCGGAACGAAGCCGGGTGAGACGAGACGTTTTCATTTCCATGATACAGCAGGACGCTTCTTTGTTCCCCCCTTTTTCCCTCTTCTGCCTACCTGTCCGCTGCAGGGCGCACTCCAATTCCTTCTCTGCCCAGCCCCCGCCCATGTTCCATGTCGAGGCGAATACCCGGACTTTATTCGGGCTTTTATTCGGGGGGTGTCCCATTTGCGATGAGGAAGGGAGGGATGGATGGGGGGGAAGAGGGAGCTTGGGTTCCGGGGGGAGGGAGGCGTCCGAGGTGGCTGTCAGCGACTGCGGGAGGAGGATGAGGGGGAAGGAGGGGGAAGAAGGCGGGAAGGTGGAGAGAGGATAGAAGGATAGAGAAGGAATCTGAGCCAAGCGATCCCATTGCTCAAGGTATTCCTATCAAAGGACTTTTGCCTTCCTCCTCTCCCTCCCTCCCTTTCTCCCCTCCTCCCTACCTTGGCGAGGCGCTTCCGAATACGACGAACCCGCTTTTCCAGCTGCTTGGCCTCCTGTTCTGGACTCAGGGAAGATCGGGCAGATCCTACCCTGAAACTCTTCCCGATCGACGACTAAGGAAGGGAGGGAAGGAAAGGGGGGGAAAGAAGGGAGGAAGGGCCCAGGCGGCCGACAAGTGAGGGTGAAAGAGAAAGAAAAGGTTCCGAGAAAAGACCGTAAACCCATTAATTAACGGACATGGGGGCTGGTTCACATCCACGCACACACCTTCCCTCCTTCCGTTCCCCCCCTCCCTCCCTCCCCTTCCCCCGTGGCTCGCTCTGTCCCTCCCCCGTCGCTCACCCGGAATGCAGCCAGGCTGGTCATCCTCCCCTCCTTTTCCCTGCCCGGCTTGGCCCCTCCGGCTCGCTTTCCTTGTGCACCGTTCCGGACCAAGGTCGCAGAGACCTCCCTCCCAAGGGCACCCACAGCTGTGTTGGCGGGTGATAAAATGCGTCTCATAAGGTAGCTCCCCGAACCCTTTTTCCTCCTCCCGTCCTACGGTATCCTCCACATTTTGCTTCCAACATCATCCACAACGTGACAAACTGAGCCCAGGAGGAATCCCTGCCTCCCTCCTTTCTTGCCTTCCTTCCAGCCCACGCACCTGCTCCCTCCCCTCCCCGTGCTTCCTCTTGAAGGGGCTTGCGAGATCGCACCCGACAAGACAGGCACACGTTGCCTTGGCGTAGCGAGGTCCACAGGCGGCCGAAATAGCCCTGCAGACAAGGAGCGCGAGGGGAGGAGGAAGATCGGGAACCGGAAGAAGGTTAAGGATGGACAGCCTCAGTGAAGAATCAACGGAGATCTCTCTGAGGGATGCCGACACGAGCAAGGAGGAAGGAGGGAGGGATACAGGGAGGGAGGGATACAGGGAGGGAGGTACCTGGAACAGATTCCCGAGAATGATCGCGTCCATCAGTCCGATGCTCCTGGGTGGGGAGGGAGACGAGAAGGGAAAGAGAGGCGGTTCGACGAGGAAGATGGAGTCAGGCGGGACCTTATGTGGGCCAAGGCAAGAGGGAGAGAGGAGGAAAGGAAGCGGGAAACGGGAGAGGGCGGGACAGAGGGAAGGAGGAGAAGGTACCGAAGGCAGATGATGCGAATGGTGGAAAGCCAGACGGGGGGCAGCCGTCCGGTGAAG
>NW_005803852.1:17451-18815 GCF_000240725.1 Microchloropsis gaditana
AGGGAGGGAGGGAAGGAGAGAGGGGAAGTGAGGCGTATAGTGGAGGATGGGAAAGCGTGTACCACTCGGAAATTCCCTGCTCCCTCCCGTCCTCGTTCCCTCCCTCCCCACCTTGAAACGACCCGTGTCCCCTCCAGGAGGCAAAGCGGCTGGGGGAGCCCTGGCGCTGGTGCTCCTGAGAAGAAGAGGAAGGCACAGGGGCAGGGAGGAGGGGGGAGGACGAGGAGACAGAGGGTTGTGAGTCGCAGGTAGGAGTGTGGTCTCCGCTGCTGAAAATGCCTTTTTATCCCTCGTCCCTTCCTATCGCCCCTCCAATCACTCCAGCTGTGTTTAAGTTTGATCACCCCCCATTCCGAGTCGGTTTCTGGCCCTCCCCGCCCTTTCCTCTCCCTTACTCGGGCTTGGCAAAAGCGCGGTAGAGGGAGGTGCGGATGAACGAGGAGACTTGGGTAGCGGGGAGGCGGGGGAGACTGCTGGGCATGCTGGAGGATGAGAGGGGGAAGAGAGGAGGCAGGGTAGGAGGGATGGGGCGAGGAAGGGAACGGGGAGATGAAGGTGGGGCGACCAAGGAGGAAAGGGGAGGCCCGAGAGAAAGGGAGCCAGGAAGGGAGGGGCACAGGGAGTCAGGGAGGGGCAGAGGGAGCGTGTGTGGATACGGGCCAAGGAATGGAAAAGAGCGAGGGGCAGATAGAAGGGTACCGTCCGGGCGAGCTTGCCGCTCTAGGAAGGCTCGTTAAGGGAGTGGGGGAGGCCCGGGATGCGGCGGGAAGAGGACACTCCCCGGCACCGTCCTTCTCGGAGTTAAGGTGGCGAGGGGGCGAGGTCGCGTCGGCCCTCGTCGTGACCACCACCATCTCGCTTCCCCCCTCCTGGCTCTCCTCCAGACAGTACCCGACGCCCTCCTCCTGACTGCTGTGCACGGGCCGGCTCTCTGACCTGTGGTGACGACAGAGAGGTGTGAGATACCCCAGAGCTCCTCCCTCTCCTCTCTCTCGCACCCAGGGTTGAACTGCTGGTATCACCGTGCCGGCCTCCCTCCTCCCTCCCTCTTTTCCTCCTTCCTTCCCTCCCTCCCTCACCCGACTTCACTGCTGCTCGCCCCTGCGCGCGTGGAAGGATAATCCGTTGCATTGCCTAGACCGGCTTGGGAGACAGAAAGGACAACGGAGGGAGGAAAGGAGGAAGGGAGGGAGGGAAGGAGGGGATGGAGGCGTGAAGGAAGGCTTCAGGGTGGTTCTCCCGCCGCTTTCCTCTTCCTCTCCCGTATGCTCTCCTCCCTCCCCACCACGCCATCCCCCTTTCCCATCCCCATGCGTCGCAATACCCAGTGCGGCCCTCAAGCCCTCCCTCCCCCCCTTCCTCTC
>NW_005803852.1:19421-23409 GCF_000240725.1 Microchloropsis gaditana
GGCTTTTGCCTACAAAAGATGCGAAGAGGTATGAGAAGGACCAGGCACCCGCGAGAGGAGAGAACAACGTGGGATGAAGGAGGGAACGGAGAAAATTTGGAGCGGCGACTGCCCCTCGCTCTCTCTCTCTTTCTTTCTCTTTTCTTATCTCTCTCTCTCTCTCTCACACCTGGCAGCGAGTGTGTGAGGATCCGATCCGTGTACGACGGCGTGCGAAGGGAGGACCGCTTCACAGGGCCAGAGAGGGTCGCGTCCTCACCGCCTGCGGACGAGCCTAGGGAGGAAGAAGCGAGGCGAGAGAAGCAGGGGGGGAGGAAGATATGAGGACGACGGGGGTGGGACCATACATGAAAAGCCGCCAAGCCCTCTCAGTGCCAACACGCTTGGTTGCAAAGGAAGCCTAGCCTCAAGAGGCTTCAGCGGGTTGGACATGGAGGGAGGAAGGGGCAGAGGGGGCGACGGAGGTACACGTGCCTGCGCCTTTGGACAGCATCTTGAAAAGGGAGGGGCGGGCTTTCTTCTTCTTCTGCACGGAGGTGGTGTAGGACGAGCTGAAGGGGGGGAGAGGGAATCGAAGGGGGATCAGCAGACCAGCCGTCGTGAGGGGGCAGGGGAAGGACCGCAAGTTCCCCCGCAGGAGGCGGACGAAGCACAGGCTCAAGCACATCTCCTTCCCCTCCCTCCTTTTCCTCTTCTTCGCGCTCCCTCTTCCATTGACCCTCCCCCCTGGCACTCACGACAAGCGCCCCATGTCCGTGAAGTCCCCTGCGAGCAAGTCATTCGCTGCTCCTCCTTCCCCTCCTCCGTCCCCCCCTGCCCCTCCCTGCCCCAGCACCTCCCTCTCGCTCTCCACCGGCCTCTTCCTCCCTTCCTCCTTCCCTCCCGTCCTTCCCTCCCTCCATTCCAAGCTCTTCCTCGCGCAATCCGAGGCTCGGGATCCCGCATCTTGGTCCACGTCTACGGTGCCTTCCGCCGAAGATCGTCTGGGCCGGAGGGAGGAAGTGCGGGAGGGAAGGAGGGAGGGAGGGAGTGGGGGAGGCGCCACCTTGCGCCATCTGTACGAGGGGGGGAAGGCGATCCCGCCTTCCTTGAAGTGCCAAAAGACAAGCCGGTCCTTCATCGAGCTGAGGAGGGAGAAGGAGAGGAAAAATGAGAGGATTGTAGGTGCCGGCGGCAGAATTTCAGGATTTGATCGCCCAGCCTTCGGTCATTTTTCCTCCCTCCCTCCTCCCCTCCCTCCCTCCCTGCACTGCCCCCGTCCGCTTCACGCACCGGATCAGCTCGTCCAGTCGAGGCACCCACTCCCACGCCTGCTGCAGCTGCTTCAGCACTGAGGGAGGGAGGAGAAGAGGGCGAGGGAGGGAGCGAGGGTGAGATCACAAGCCACCTTCCTTTCAAGGGGAAGCAGCTAGAGCTTAACATTCACCGGATAACTAAGGTTGCTTCAAAGAAGTAGGATACGCCCAGCCCCATGGAGTCCTTGGGGCACGGCTCGCCCTGCATCCCTTCACTCTCCCCTCGTCTTCTATCAAGGAATGAGCCATCCCCACTCTTCACCTACCCTCAGCGTCCTCCTGCGCGGACTCGGGCACTCCATTCTCCCATTTCCCTTCCTCGTCCTTCTGCAACGGCGTCAACAACTGTTCGGAATGAGCCCAGAGCGGGAATGAGGCGTCAGGCCCCACGTCCTTCACCTCCCTACCTCCTTCCCTTCCCCGCCCCCTCACCTTCAGCTCCACAATTTGCCGTCCCTCTTCCGCCCGATTCCGGACGTTGCCCAGCGAGCGGCTGGGACGTAAAGAGGCTGGAATGGTCCTGGTCTGGGAATCACTCACAGGCGGGGCACAAACACCTCCCTGCTTGGCCCCACGTCCCTCCTTCTCTCCTTCCCCCTCTTCCTCCTCCTCCTCCTCATCCTCCTCCTCATCCTCTTCCTCCTCCTCGTCCCCCAACTTCGGGGGCGCCGACGCCATGTGCGCCAGACGGAGCTTCCGCGACAACCCCTCCCCTTCCTCTTCTCCGCCGTCGCCCCCCACCACCTCGCTTTCCTCCCCAGGTCGCCCCGACATCCTCGCCCCCTCTCTCTCCTCTGCCCCGTGCCGAGAGATGCTCGAGACGGACGACGCAAAAGAAATGGTAGAAACCGCCTCGTACCCGCCTTGTCCCCCTGTCGCCCTCTCTTCCCCTTCTCCTCCTTCGTGCACCTCCCCTTCCCTGACTGTTCCCAAGTGCGAGGAGCTACGGGCGTAGGAGAAAGCTGGAAGACTTCCCTGCTTTTCCCCTTCCTTCCCCCCTTCACTTTCTTCCCCTTCCCCAGCCGTCTTTTCGCCGTTGCGAGGTGGAGAGACGAGGGAGGGAGGGGGAAAGGCAGGGGTCCCGACGGCGGAAGAGCCCTCGCGTTCCCTCAGTCGCTGGCGAATCCGGTCGAGCATGCTGTGGTTCTGCGCGTTCGACGGCCCGGAAGCGGCGGAGGAGAGGGAGGAAGAGGAGGAGAGGGAGGAAGAGGAGGAGGAGGAGGAGGAGGAGGAGGTGGAGGTGGTGGAGGTGGGGCGGGATTTTGTGGAGGAGAAGGGAAGGTAGAGGCGAGCAAACGAGGTTTCGCGCCAATTTCGGAAAGCGGAATAGAGGAGCGCCTGCGAAGGGTTCAAGGACAAGGGAGCGGCTCCGATTGAGGTGTCCAGCTTCGCGGCATCTTCGCTTTCGGCCGCCCAGCCGCCCTCCCTCCCGCCACCTTTCTCCCTCATCACTCGTCTCTTTCTTCCCCCCCACCCGACCTTCCCTCATCCTGTGCCTAAGCTGAGCAATCATATGCTTTTCTCCCAACCTCCCTCCCTCTTTTCTTACTTTGGACTGACGGGCAGATTTGCTGATGAGCGACAGCACCTCAGAGGGCGAGGCAGAGACGCGATAGTTCATGTCACCCAGCAGGATGGCTGGCACGGGAGGGAGGGAGGGGTAGGAGGAGAGAGGTGGTGAGAATGGAAGTTTGCGGCCCGCGGGGGGGAATGGGAGGTTGTGTGGCCATGTGGAGGAAGGAGGAAGCCCGATGGGAAGAGGCAGGGGAAAAGGCGGGAAAGCCACTGGACCGACCGTGCGTGTGCTGGTGATGGACGTCGAACTCTTCCGAGTCGTACGTGAGGCTGAGCTCTCTTAAGGTGGTGCAGGCATCCTGTGGGAAGAAAGGCGGAAGGAGAGGGGGGGGACATTCGGGGAGGGGCAAAAACCCGAGGAGGAGAGAGGGGGAAGCAGCGAGGTAGATGGTGAGGGTGACGATGTAGGAGGAGAGAGAAAGCTTTTGGGAGCGGAGAGAGACCAAGGGTGACACATGGCGATACGGCGGCGGCTAAGAGGGGAGGGATCGTGCCGTACGGGAATCATGTCCCTCCGTGTCTCCCCTTCCGTCTTGCCATCCTGTTCTCCAAGTTCTCGTCCTTTCTCCCTTGTCTCTTTCACCTGTTTCAACCCCCTCTTCTTTCTCCCTTCTTCCCTCCCTCCCTCGCCCTCTGCCTACCTTATTCCTCTTGGTCACTCGATTCCTCCCTTTCGAATCCGAGGCAAAGTGGGCCGTGATGACAGCCAAAGAGGTGTCGAAATACCGGAGCGAGAGCCCCACCATGCCTGTGCAGGATAAGGAAAGGAGGAAGGAAGGGAGGGAGGGACGGAAAGGAGGGGATAGGGAAAGAAGTGCAGGAGAAGAATGGGAGGAAGGGAGGGAGGGAGGGATACAGTAGAGGCTCAGAGGAACGAAGGGCGCGTACGGAAAATTTTGACAGCAGAGTTCTCTCCCCATTCCTCAAATAACCCTAACCCTAACCGTATTGAGCGTTGCCGTCGCCTCCCTCCACTCCTCTTTACCCCTCCATCCTCTCGCTCTGACAGCCCACGGCAAGAAGCTTGTCAGCCTCCTTTGTCTCTCTTCCCTCCCTCCCGCCCTCCCTTTCGCCCTCTCCCCTCACCTTTGTTGGCGGCTCGGCCCATGGGCCCGAGA
>NW_005803852.1:24074-26952 GCF_000240725.1 Microchloropsis gaditana
TACAACCACGCTTGTGCACCCCACGTGTCCGAGACCTCGCGCAGCAGCTTCGACCGTGTCTTCAGGTGGGAGGAGGGCGGGGTGGAAAATAAACGGGGGAGAGGGACGCAGGAAGCGGCGAAGGGAAGGGGGAGACGGAGGTCGAGCGCAATGGGGAAGCTGGTCGCCTGATTGGTGCCTTACTTTCCGCATTGACAGGGAAAAATGTACTCTACGCCGCAAAGTCACGTCGATCTCAACAACCTGCTCAACCCTCCCGATGAAGGAGGACGGGAAGGAGGGCGAGGGAGAGGGAAAGCAGGCGTTCCCCCTGGAGAGGAACCGCCTTTGTACGCACTGCGACCAAACACGCTGCTCCCAGAAGTCCTCGCAACGCACCACGCTCTGGGTCTGGAACCAGAGCACCCGTTGAGGCCCGTGGCGCCGGAGTTCGTCTGTCCTCAGCCCCCCTTGCGGTGAGAGACTGAGGTTGATGTGGGCGGGGAAGGGTGGCCTTAGACGTGTCCTTCTCCGTATACCTCGTCCCCCTGACCCTGAACGATCGAGAGGAAGGAGAGGATTTTTTGTTCGGTCGCCGGCACGTGTACTGACGAGTTGTACACCAGAGAGCGATAGCTTAGCTTGTCCTCGTTCCTCCCCCTGGCTTTCTCTCTCTCTTGATACTGCTTCACGCACAGCCTGGCCGTCTTCCCTCCCTCGTTCGCGCCTCCCCCCCCTCCCACCCTCGAGCAATTCGACCTAGACCAGGTGTTTGCGTCGCCACGGACCCAATTGGCGCGTCTCTTCCACAAATGTGCCTCGAGCAGGTTGGAAGGGGCAAAAGAAGGATCCAGGGAGGATTTGAGCTATTTTGTGCGCGAGGCTGCTGAGGTAAGGGGAGGTGACAAGGAGAGGAACTGGAGAAAGAGCTGATTGTAGAAGGTGATGAGACCTGAGTGTGCTGTGAGCGCTTGACTAGGCCGTGAGGCGATGGGCGCGAGATGTTGGCGTGCTTTGCATCCACCTTTGGAGATGGTGAAAGCTGCGTTTAAATATTTCATGTTGTGAAAGCGGGATGTTGATGAGAATGAGACTGAGCCTTCCCCTCTTTTTTTCTCTTCCCCTTCTTCATGAGATCGTTGGCCTGCACGATTTATCCTCCTCCGAGTCCGCCTCCGGTGGGAAGGAGCTCGAGGCGGGAAAAGAGGAGGAGGACGCAGCCAAGAATACGCTGGCCGTGCTTGTGGAGCAGCTCGCCCGTTGGAAAGGAAGAGGGGGGTCGGGGTAAAGCGAGGAGTCGGGAGGCAGAGTGCGGTGGGATCAGCAGGGGGTGGGGTTCAAGCAGGGGGGGATAGAGGAATGGAAGCGAAGGGAAGCCACTGGGGGGCTGGCCAAGGCTTTACCGAGGGATGCAGGGGGGGTAGAGGGGATTGGGAACAGTGCTGCCTTTGTTTCTAGATGGCGTGCATAAAGAGGTGTAGATCTCGGACAAATGTAAAGGAAGTAAATTACAGGACAAAAAAGAATAAAGTCTCGAATGGAAGCCCTTCTCGGATATCATTCAGTTCAATTCTTAAATTACGAAGGTGTTGAGAAGGTGCCTCCACGCTTGAGCCAGCCCTGCTGTCGTCCCTTCTGCTAATTTTCAAAATAACGAATCCCCTTCTTTCATTTCATGGCTCCTTTTCGTATCATTTCATCTGTAGTCAGTCGGACATCCCGGAGGCAGTAGCGCTGGGACTGACAGTTTGAAAATTTAAGATATGATGTCTCAGGTGTGGACCGATCCCACTTTCTCCGCGGTCAGACGAGTCGCCCCAGTGCTGGCGCTTGTCTGGAGCTCGCGTTCCGAGCTTCCATTACCTGCTCCTGATTTCTGGCCGCTGAGAACAGCGCTACCGGAGGCAGTCATCTTCGACTTCTTCATGCTTGCGGCGAGGCCTAATGCCCCCTTTTTCTGCTGCGGAAGGAGCGCTTGCACCGTCACACTCAGGTCCAATGTCAACATACCCCTGTGCAGGATTGACAAGTTGGGATAAGGAGGGAAAGGGGTAGGCCGAAAAATGGCCTGGTGAGATAATACCACAGGGCAAGAGAGGCAGCCGACTCCAATTTCATCGCTTTAATGGGGTGGTCCACGTCATTCCGGGCATGGGAAGAAACGACCATTGTACATGCTGCATAGGTGTTCACAGTCACACGAACTCATGAAAGGGTAAGGGGAAGCGGGCAGCCACTCACTTGAATACACCTCCGGAGGACAATGCCACGCGCACACGCTCTTTCATAACCGGGAAGGGAGGGATAATGGAGGAGGCTGCGAATTCCTTGGCGCCTGCGAGTGCGAGTAAGGGCACAGTGGGAATGAGAGCCATTGTGACCGGGCGCTGGATCCGGTGACGGATCATTGCCGATAGCCCCCTCTCGGCGTGCCACACGATCCCCACGATCCTCCCAGGCATCGATCGGTCCCTGACGCTTACCTGGAGAGAAACCGAGGGCGATGGGAATGACGGCCTGTCCCAAGTCTTGAAGCCGACTGTCTTGAATCTGTGGGGAGGGTGGGGTCGACGATTCGATCCCGAGAAAGGCAACAGGGGAACGAGCGGGCTTACATCGCACGCAGCGACGGATCGCCTCTATCCTTACTAAGAGGCACACAGACCCTCTCTTTAAGCCCCATCGCACGCACTCACCTTGACCAGGACGTGCTCGGAGAAGCGTCTGGACGCAACCACATGCATGATCTGCGGGAATGATTCCCAGGGCACATGCTTCACTTCCCCCATGGGCACCTCCTCTCCTCCTTTCCCTCCCTGGTGCGACAAACTCCCCTCTACAGGCGACTGCGATTTCCCCCCTGAGTGGAAGGGGGCGCCGCTCGAGCTGCGGCTACAGG
>NW_005803852.1:26962-27508 GCF_000240725.1 Microchloropsis gaditana
ACCCCCGTGAGGAGCCCCCAAAGGCGGGTATGGCCTGCGAGAAGGAAAAAAGGAGGCATGGGAAGAGAGAGGCCGTGGCGAGGCGGTAAGGATATCAGGGAGGCTAAAAGGGAGACAGGGCGTGTGGACGCGTGTGGGCGCTTAGGCAGCTTTCTCGTCACGGTATGAGCGAGTTGCGGAATTCACAGACCACACTCTACGCGGCGTTTCCCCTACACATCCGCGTGGTCCTTCCCATGCAGGTACCGCTCAAGGGAAGGTGCATGCGAAGGACACGACTCAAGGCTTAGTCCCGTGCCCCCTCCCCCCTCCCAGGAAACACAACACGAGTCTGACCTCGCCCAGGCTGCAGAGCTGCCGCTGCTCGACCAGAGGGTCTTCGGAAACCAGGGGGAAGAGGACCGTGACCTCGTAGGGCCCCCCCGCCCACTTCAACGTGGAGGACGCGCCTGGGAAGCGCGACTTGTTCTTTGACGTTTTGTTGCCTTCCCCAGCCAACGCTGGATCCCGGGATACCCCCAGAGCTGGCAAAAGGCTGCTGGCGAG
>NW_005803852.1:29001-29461 GCF_000240725.1 Microchloropsis gaditana
CGGGAGAGGCCCGTTTTCCTTCCCTTCCAGCCCCCCTCGCGCCCATCCTTCCTCGCCCTCTTCACCCACCTTCCAGCCGTGGGCGGCCCAGGTAGATGTGAAAGAGGACCAGGTCATCGGCCAGGGAGCTCTTTTCGGTCTCTCGGGATCCGTAGGACGGCAAGGAGAGCGGTAGGGAGGGGAGCGGGGCGACAACATGGAAGCCTCGCACGCGTCGATCTACGGTCAGGTCGAGGGCCGCGCAGACGGGACGGTGGTCCTGTAAAGACGAAACAGTGCGACATGGGGGGAGGAGGGAGGGATGAAAAAGGGTGAGGGGAATCAACACCAATTGAGAAAGAGGAGGAGGAAGGGGGAGTGACTGGGATGAGCCTAGACAGCGGGGGAATGAGTAGTTACTGCTCGTAATTTTTCACGATGTACGATGAATTTGAAAATTACGAGTACAATGCTGCGCTTC
>NW_005803852.1:29795-32571 GCF_000240725.1 Microchloropsis gaditana
ACCTCGCTTGAGAGAGGAGATGAAAGCGAGGGAGAAAGCGCAAGAGAATGAGCAAGTAAAAGTGTCAATGACGAAAGCTGTTCACACACGTTGGCAAGAGACGTGCTAGATCGGAATCCAAGCTTGTGTACGTGTGGTACCAGTTTTTTCCATTCCCCGCGTTGATCTCTTCCTCAGTTTTCTCAAGTAATGCGAAATTTCTATATACACACGTTGCTCATGAAGTGTTTGCTAGTGCGCAGTTGGTCTTTTCTGGGTTTTTCTCACTTTTTGGCCCATACCAAATATGCGCCTCGAGATTCTGCCCCGTTGCTGGACCGTTGGACTAGTTTTGCTCGCTTGTTTGCATTGGTTTGGTGGCCAACACTACAGTCCTTGACAGGTTATTTCCGGCACATTTCGCAATCATGCATGTTAGAAAATGTAGAAAAAAAGATGTGGGGATAAGGCCTACGCGCTGGATCGTGTAAGATGGCCATTCCCCCCACCCACCAAAATAAACGCATGATTCCCTTGCAAGAGGCTACTTTCCAAACCTTATATTCCCCTGTCCAATACCAGAATAGTAGTCATGTGTCTCGATACCGCATTTTACGCACCAAAAATACGAGGCAATGATACTATCCCCTCTTGTGGTTAATTCCTCGTCACCAATCTTGCCTCTTGTAGAGCTAAATTTCACATCGCGAAAACTAGCCATCTTATCCTCGATGCCCTGTGCTTGTCCGCCGCTCATTCCCAGACACAGCCTTGTCCTCCGCGTCGGAGCCCACGACATCACATTCCAAGAGGACCTCCTCCTCTTCCCTTTCTTACGCCCCTCGTGAGGCCCCAGAGGGCTTGGCAGAGGGACTGAAATTCATTACCCTCGGAGTAACAGTGATGCACTCAGAGCAGTCTGGGCATTCACCACAGTCCAATGCATCGAGCGGGAATTATTCAAGCAATAGAAAAGGAGACGGTAGTAATGTCGCCAGCCTTACCTATCAGCCACATCCCGGACAGGCAAGTAGACTTGCGGGCGCATGAGGAGACCCTTGCGACTTTCAACTCACCTCCATCCCATCCTGTCACACATTGACAGGCCCCGCTTGAAGAGCGACACAACCACGTGGTTTTCAATGCGGTGAAAGGGGAAAACTACCAAAATATGAAGCGGCTTTTCCGTCGCTTACGGAGAGCCGGCCTGAAAGTCACCATGTGAGATGTTGGGGGATGGGAAAAAAGTAAAATTGTGCTGAGGTCTTCTTGGATTGGAAAATCAACGATATGTGTAGGCCAGAAATGAATAACTTGTATGGAACTTTCAAGCTCGGTTTCTCATTGTGCGTGTTGTACCAAGGGCAGCATTTCGAAGCGGAGGAATGCACTCGTCATCTTCTTACCACAATCTTATTCCACAGCAACAAGCACTCAGACCTCCAATCCATTCTCGTCCGGGAAGGGCAGCATGTCGGGATACGACCAGACGCCTCGCATGGGGCTTCAGCACTGTCACTACCCTCCTTGGCCGTCTTTGCGTGTCCTCAATCGGCTTTCACCACTCACGAGGTAGCTGGGGGGGGGACGCTGTAGACAAATTTCCCACGGACTGCATTAAGTCCACGGCGTGGGGGCACGGCTATGTGGCCGCCATGCTGTGGGTCACGCGTTTCAGCTGTCCTTCCAGCGGGCAGTAACTTCTACCCCCCCCCTTCCCCTTGTGCCTTCCTAACCCCCTCCCTGCAGGAACAAGCCCTCTCTCGCTTCCTGCTCGTAGAGGGGCAAAGCGTCCTCCTTCTCCTCTCAGAAGGGGTGGGGAACAATCAATGCGGGAGCGAGGAGGGCCCTAGTTCTCTTCTTAACCGCTGGCTCCAGCCCTGGGGCATGCACGCGCACCACGACGCTGTTCTCCGGCGGCGGAGACACCCTCGCTTTCCCCATCCCAAGGAGGTCTTCCTCTCCCTGTCCTCTTTGCCTGAGACGGAAGACGACCAGGCGGGGAAGGACGAAAGGCAGGAAGAGGAGAAGGACCCGGGCTTCTCCTTCGTCTATCCCTACGGTTGCTCCCTGTCCGTTGCGCCCCCTGCGAAGGTAGGGTCTGGACGCCGGGAAGGCTCCAAGAGGGAGGCATTTCGATGGCGGCCTGTGCTAGATATCGCGCTAGCCCGTGCTTAGATATCGCTCAAGTCCGTGGTTTACCTCTACGAGCGTGCCTGAGAGGGGGATGGGAGGGAAGGAATACAGGGAGAGGGAGCGCGGATGGGGCGGTGAGCTTTCCTACCGCGATGCGTGCTTTGGGTCAGGGTGGGGCTTAGGAGTGACGGGCCGGATACCTGAGAGCACACCTTTCCAAAACCAATCCTATATGCTTGCCTCCGTTCGATTGAGATTTCCCGTCCCCCTCTCTCCTCCGATTGCACCCCAGGTCCTGCTCTCCTCCGGCCCTTACTCTTATCCCGCCCACCGCCCAGTGCTGGCCGCCTGGGAGGGTCGTGCGGAGGGAGAGGACGGAGGGGAGGGGAAGGGTGCGGGAAGGCGGGAGGAGGCGGGGAAGGAAGAAGAGAAGAGGTTGAATGAAGGGGAAAGGGGCAAAGGTCGAGGAGGGGGAGGTGCAGGTGGAGGAGGAGGGAGGAGAGGAGGGCGGCTGGTTGTCCTGGGCGCGGTGGACATGTGGACCGACGCGTGGCTCGACCAAGAGGACAATGGCTGGCTCGCGGATGTGATTTTCCGGGTAGGGGCAAGAAAGGCGCCGGAGGGGGAGGGGGAGGGGAAGGATAGAAATAGATCGCATGAA
>NW_005803852.1:32714-38437 GCF_000240725.1 Microchloropsis gaditana
TCCTCGCTTGAGAGAGGAGATGAAAGCGAGGGAGAAAGCGCAAGAGAATGAGCCATCAGGGAAATGACAAAAAAGAGCCATCAGGGAAATGATAAAAAAGAGTTGAATAAACGCGTCTCAAAAGTAAATTTAACACGTATGCGGTTTTGTAGATGCTCACTATGCCAGTACACCATGCAAAGCTTTCCAAGATGTCTATGAGTTCCCTTCAGTCATGTGGAAGATGTCTCACCAATTCCTTCGTTATGCCCCTAAGTTTATCCAGTTGAACATATTTGGTACACTTTAATCGGTTTTCCAGGATATTAGTTCCTTTTTGTTCTCGCCGTTGTAGCAAAAGTGAAGCAAAACTAAGAGTTGTATACGCCATACTCCCTAGTGTAGTGCCCCTGCATACTGCTCTCGGTGCACACAGCAGGTAAGCTCAATAGTACAGGGTGGTGCCGAGCAATACTATGTCGTTGGTTACAAGGACGATCGGTAACCGCAGATGCCTTTTCTTCAGGGCCAAGGATGGATGTACATGCCTACGTCCCTTGCTTTCGTGAAGAGTGCTTGCGCGTCGTTTCGTGATTTATGAAACATTTGCCAACCAAACTTGTGCATCTCTGGATGGTTGTAATGGATTTCGACAAACATCTGCACGAGATTGGATGGAAAGAGAATCCATGAGACAAGTCCGTGCAACCTGTAGCATCTTCACATTGCCCGCAAATCTTTCTCACCTCGTCAATCAGCTTATAGGTGCCATCAGCAATAATCTTGTCTAAAAGCGCGTACTCCATCTCTTCCACGTCCATCTTTACCACCACGTAGTCATCCTTCTCGATATTCAAGTCCTTCATGACCTGACTCAGACCACGCGTCGGTGGTTGCGTTGCTGGATTCTCGTCGGTACCAATGTAGTTATAATAGATGTGAAGTATTTCCTTGACACCTTCGGGTGTGTAGCCTTGTTTCAAATCAGCCGCCGTTCCACGGACACACGCGTCAATTTGACTGCTGAGGGCTGCTACATTGCTGAGATCACTCGCGCACTCAAAGCCATGTATGGCGTCAAACTTCACCGGATAATTCTGCATAATCCAGCACAAACTGCTGTAGAAATCTTTGATCCCCAAGTCAATGTATATTTTACGCTTGTACACGGCCGGATCAGAGGCATTGACGAAGTTTGCAAGGAAAAACGGAGTCACCTAGGAACAAGAAGAAAGACGTACAAGGTGAATCATTAAGTCAGAGGGAAGCAGTTACGGGATCGTTCCGCATTGAAAGACGCGTACACACCCCATTAAACAGAGATACGCCGTCAGCTTCCTTACTTGGTCTTTGTCTTCGATATCATTGGTCTTGCCGAGATAGTACTTTCCTCGGTATTGCCAAATAGGCTCGAGCGGCTCCTGCCAGAACCTAAAAGATCGATAATAAGTCCTAGATTGGCATTCATGGTGTAGCGTGATAGCATTTTCATCGGTTTTACGCACTAGCTCACCTTTTCTGGAGAACTTTCATGTTCTCCTCCACTGCTTGCATTCGCTCGTACAGGCTTTGCGAGCTTTTGACAGAAGATGTATCTATGTCACCAAAACGCTCGACATGGGAAAGATCCATGAATTTCTCGCTCACAAAAATTATAAGGATAAAAATCCCAAGATTCAGGAATGTACTTGAACACGCCCACGATGCGGGACCTGTGCAGGCTCTGAGAGAGACCTTCATACTTAGGAAGAGCTCCTGAAGGTTTCCTTTTGCAAGCAGGAAGTGATGTGGTGTATGTAAATGTACATAAAGTATATCTGTAATGCAATATCTATGCGATCGCTCGAAGTTTGCAAACATATACGTGAAAAGACTTCAGGAAGAGTATCGAAGATCACCCAAAAGGAAACTGCCAGTGAAACGGCTATTGCCCAAGAAAGATTTCTTATCCCTACTCGAAAGAACCGTGCCGACGCTAAAGCTGAAGAAAGTCATCTTCATCCGGATTCTCAAGCTCGAGGAAGACTTGAGGAGCAATTTCTTAATGTATTTGACGATTGGCGTGGTAAACAGGAAAGGACATGCTCTACTGCGCCTATAGTGACCTTCAGGCGGAGACTAACGGTCGGCGAGCCCCCGAACAGCAAGTTAGCAGCGAGCTCTCTTAGGGTGAGGGAAAACACCCCATGGGAAAGTGGTATGACGTTTCCGGGCGCACTGAAATTTTGAGTACAGAGACAATAAACCAAGAACTGGTCATATGCTCCTCGCGCGATTGGTCCTTCCTCATAGCGCGCGTGCACACCAACCAGGCCATACATACCTATTAGCAGGAGTCCCAGGCTCTCATGCCACCCGTGCAATAGCTATAAGTAAAAGAATGTATAGGCTGAGGGTACCCAAAGGGAGCAAAAAGTTATAGAAAAATACCGACATTTACCCTTCTTCGCGAAGAAAGTCATGTCCAAATTAGACGAATATAGTTTTTCTTTTTTAGGAAAAAAAATGTATGTTCCTACCCAAGAAAAGTCCCTTCCTCCAGAAAAACATATCCTCTTCTTAAAGAAAAGGAAACTTTTTTCATTATCAGCCACCGAAGAAAACGTTTTTGGCAAATAAATGTTTTCCTGGTAACAAAGGAAATTACTTTCTTACCTGAAGGAAAGAAAGTTATTCATCTCCAAGAAACAAATGTTTCTCTGCAAGAGAAGGAAACATTCGTTTTGGCCGGAAAATGAATTTATGTATCTATCAAGATTACAAACAAAGGATTTGTTGTAAGAAAAGAACTGGTGTACCAGGACGGCCTTTTCTCCTCCGCATCCGTGGCTTACCCCCCGCATGGTATCGAAAGTAGCATTCAGAGCCACTAGAGAGAGCGTGGCCAATAGAACTCTGTGTTACGCGTATTCTTCGCCACAGTGGCAAGAGTGCCAAAAAACCAATGTTGTGAAAATCTGATAAAAAGGACCTGGAAAAAATCTATTGCATTAGAAGCGGGGTACCCTAATGGACTTAATGAGACACTCAGGGACAGAAGGTAAACCATAGACATGTTGGTTAGTGTTGGCGTCGTAGGCTCGCATAGTGAGCATCCTCTGAACCATATCAACGTTACGAACATTCTTAAATGACTCCTTCGATTTCATCTACAAGGAATTATTTTCAAAACGCGTTTATTCAACCCTTTTTCGTCCTTTCCCTGATGACTCATTCTCTTGTGCTTTCTCCCTCGCTTTCATCTCCTCTCTCTCGCGAGGAAGAAGGATCTTTCCCTTGATCGCTACTTGCAAGTGGGTTTTCCCTAGTGGGGTCGTAGTATCCGGGGAGTATCCGTTTCGCATGTGTTCAACACGGGCAACCAGAGGCAAAATGGGCTTCAGAACCCCATCATATTGGTCGCTGAGGACAAAGGGCACCATACAGTTAGAACGAAAGCCTTCAGGCACGTTGATCAGCAAGTTCATAACCGTACTGCGCTCTGGGTACCCCATGATCATGTCAGCGGCTAAAGTGGCATTCAAGGCCATTTCCTTAATCCAAAAAGAATGTGCCATAAAGCGGGCAAGCTGAGCGCGTGTGGCCATCCACATACCCTGGTAGGGCTCTGTTGGTGAGACGAACCGATCGTGGACGCCGCAAGTCCATTGTGTCTTATCGCGATGCCTCCCGCAACGGAGAACGGGTTGCTTTTTCAGCCGTTCCTGTATGCGAACGAAGTCATCATTTCGAGTCGCATCCAGCACATTTTTCCTGGTGATGCATAATGGGGTATTGGTATAATCCATCATGTTGAAGTCCCCCGTCTTTACATCCACCTCTGTTCGATAGATACAGCGCGTAAAGTTCAGCGGTTCAAGAATTTCTGTATCCAATGCCCAAGATACTACAGTCGGCCAGGTCAAGTGCGTGTCGTCTTCCATGTAGAATATCGATGTATAATCGGGATGCCTTTCAACAGCATCTTCAATCGCCTGTCTGTGGGCCCAAAGTAATGAATATTTATGCTTATCGTCGGTGGTGGGAGCTTGCCATAGTTGGAGCGTGGGATTGCTGTTTCCCATGTATCCCCATGCGGCTAATATTTTGTGCAGAGCCTCGTCGTTGTCTGTAACGATCAGGACGTCTACTCGAGTCTCGTACGTCTGAATGAGGTCAAGCATGGCGGTGAGATATACAAGTTTCCCAACATTCCAGTGATACGATATGACCACAAGAATATCCTCAAGTAATGATGAGGCAAGACTCGGTTTTGCTGCGAGCTGCATATGCTGTCTCGTTTTGCCCCAATTAGAAATAGACATGTTAAGGAGAAAGACATGTATGCAGAACAGCACCGAGAAAGCGAAAGCGGCGGCCTGAAATGTTCTTATCCTTATCCGCATCACAGCTCTCCCTAGTATCTATTCTTCCCTAACTTGATAGAAATAGATCGCATGAATTCTCATTCGGCATAGCTGGAGCAATGAGACCGGATGAATGTGGAGCATTAGGCTGCTCCATCCCCGGGTGGAGCTTACTAGCTGAATAAGTCGAAGCAAGCGCACTTCACCTTTGAGCTCCTTTGTTGGTTGTCAGGCCTGAGTTAATTATGTAATATAATTTTATGAAAGATGACAGGATTTGAGCGATAGTGTGAGGTGTAATGGGTGGTTGGAGGACGGCACATAGCATGGGCCTGCCTTGTTGATGACGGGTACGTGTCGTCACTTTCGCGGGGGTACAATGTAGTTGGGCCCATATCGCCGATTTATTTAGGGCAGGACACGGCCTTCCAATGTTCATGACGGGCGCCAAAAATCAGCATGAGCCTATTTTTCCGTACAGCTTCACAAAGTAAAGTTCAATATGTGAAATGTTTAACTCGCGCCGGTTGTGATTGACTCTCAAGACATGCAGGCACGAACTTACAACGTACGCTACTGTACTCGAATTATGCATGGTATTCATCGCGCCTCTCATGTATTGTGATACAGATTAGAATGATTTAAGACTTTGAAGGAAGAGAGTTATGGTCATTGCTTGATAAGTAACGGCGATTTCTTGAATAAGCTTTTCATTACATGGTCAACAACATGTGTGAGTTCAGATAACTTTGTGTTTTCCATTTGATCAAATGTACGCCTCAGTTTTTTGTAAAACCTCTGACTTTCTTTAATGGGATGCTGGGGGATACATTGTTGTCTTCTATTTGTAAGGGAACGAGGGTTCGTGCTTCCGGGTTTCAATGACTGGAAGTTTGGATAGGGAAGAACAGTACAATAAATACCTATTTTGCTTGTAAAGAATTTGAACCTTAAGTGTCAAACTTGCTTAAAAGCGCAATACAATTAATCATGGCAACGAAAGGCACCATTCAATAATAATTTCTGGGGTCTATCACTTAAAATTTGTGTGAACGAAGTAATTTCTACGTACACAAAAGGTAGGAAGAGCTTTCGTGAGACGTCACAAAATTTTCCTTCCAACAATTGTACCATGAAATGAAGCAGGCGATGAAAAGAATAATTGGGCTCATCTTCTCAACTCGATTTCACGCTTTGGCTTGGTATGATGACAGCAGAGAGGAAGCCCATTTTGTCGTTGCTTGCTGGTCGCTGGCCTACATGACCTCGTCACATTTACACAATATTGCAGGATAGGTGTAGATAAGCAACTAAGAGCAGCAAAACGAGCATGCATGCGAATTCGTCCGCTTGCAGGGACAGTTGCGGCAAGCGGGATCGAAGCTCATATGCGCCCGT
>NW_005803852.1:38447-39066 GCF_000240725.1 Microchloropsis gaditana
CAGAAGCTTCTTAAGGTAAGTGCAATCGGAATGTTCCGTGGAGAAAGCTTCGCAGGTGCCCCAATGGTAGTCGCGGACAGGCCAGAAGGAGCCGCTTCCCTTGACCTGAGGGAGGGAGGGGAGGAACGGAGGGAGGAACGGAGGGAGGAAAAAAGGGAGGGAGAAAGGAAGGAAGAGAGTAAGGAAGAGAGGAAGGAAGGAAGAAGAGAAGAGAAGGAGGGAGGGAGCGAGGGAAGACATGTGAAGTCGAGGTTAAGAGTATTCAAGAGCAGCAGAAATCAAGGTACGGGGGGAAGCGCGGCAGGAAAGAGGACCCAAGGGGAGGGCAAAGAGAGGGGGCAGAAAGAATCGAGGGAGGGATGGGAAGGAGAGAAGAAAGTAGACACCTCGTCGAATTGATTGGAGGCAACGACCGCAAAGGGCGGGGCCACCAAATCGGTGGGAATCCCCACACGTCGCTTTGCCTCAGACCCGAAGTCGAAGAGCCGGATGGCATGATGTTGGCAGGCCTCAAAAACAAAAGATCGAAACGCCAAGGTCTCTTCGGCCGTCATGCTGTCCGCCTTGGCGAGGAGGGGGATGAGAGCGATCTTGGCGGAGATCGCCTGTGGGTGGGAGG
>NW_005803852.1:42056-43306 GCF_000240725.1 Microchloropsis gaditana
GCGTTTCCCACGCGCCCCCGGCGACGGAGGCGGAGACATGCCGAGAAAGTGACCGCCGCTGTGGTTCTACCTGTCCCGGGATGTCATACATCGTGAAATGGGGAGAATAGTTGACGATTTGTGGAGATGGTGCTGTTTGTCCCGCAGGGAATACAGCGGGGTCGGTCTTGCCTTCTCTATCGGCAAGACCACAGGGTCCTGCCTCCCCGACACACCAACTCTCTCGTTCAGGCACCATGTACGGGACGCCACAGTCAAACAGGAACACCCCCTCCGGTGGCGATGGGAATGTTTTTGACAAGGGTGAAGGAGGAGGAGGATGGAAGGGAACGGCTTTGCATACCGCAAACACGTCTCGAGCCTTCCAACTCACGGCGGCAAGCAAGCCTTCGCATTGAAGCTCGGGGAATTCTAACCCTCAGCGCCTTTGTCAATGGCCATGAACAGAAATCTAGGGGCTTTCCTTATAAGACACATGTGGATTTCACCACTCTCGGTCTTTCCGAGGATGGTGTCGTTTTCTTCCGCTTATTTGAAGAGGTCTTACCAATTTATTCCACAGGGGGAGAGACGCGTTCGTCAGCTTCAGCAGGAAATCCGGGTAATTCACAGGGGGCATTACTCTACGATCTATGTCTCCCTTCTACCACGAATAATCATACCAACCTATTTATTTTGCCAGTATAACGTCGATCATGTCGGCAATGACGGATGAGTCCACCATGGAGGACGAAGCGGCAGATGTCTTGGGGTGTGAGGTACGATTTCAGTGTCCCTGAAACTATTGGTGCACGCACCCGCCGCTTTCACGTCGTGAGGCCAACACATTTGAGCGCGCCTGACAAATCCACTCAACAAATTCTTCTTTGCCGGAGCTCCTTTCCATTCTCTTCCCATTCCGGATGCTTTGCCTCTTTAACCTTTAACCTACATCTTCCCCCCTATTCCAGACCACGGGGCAACCTTCGTCCTACGAAACCCTAGTAGAAGAGAACAGACGGCTCAAAGCCCAGCTTCACTGCCAGGAGTCACAGTTGCGACTCCACGAGCAGGAGCGACTCAAGCAGGGACGACATATCCCTCCTCCATCGGCCCATTTCCCTCCTTGCGCCTCCACTGCCTCCCCTCCCGTCCCCTCTCCCCCGGCTTCCTCCTCCTCCTCTTCCCCTTCCAACCCTCTTCCTCTTCCTCCCGTACACTCTCTGTCCTCGTCGGAGATCTCTAGATATTCACGCCAGCTGCTTGTCTCC
>NW_005803852.1:46566-46742 GCF_000240725.1 Microchloropsis gaditana
CCTCCCCCTTTTCCTTGGCTCCCGCGCCTCCCTCCTTCATCCCCGATCCAGACGAAAGCCGGTGCCGTGCTGCGTTTCCCGCCTCCTTCCCTTCCACGGCCACCTCGCCTTCACATCCCCTCAGTCCCCCATAAAATCTGACACGCAAGGTAGCACCAACGGCAGCCCCACTGGCA
>NW_005803852.1:46752-49021 GCF_000240725.1 Microchloropsis gaditana
ACACCCATGTTGTCCTGCCACGCCGTGGTCCCCCTGGGGAACGACCACCTCCTCCTCCTCCACCACCTTCCATCTCCCTTCCTCCGCCTCCCTTCCCCTGCTACGCCCCGCCATGTGGTGGAGTGAAGTATTCTGATGATTCTCTTCCCCATTCTCTTCTGCGTGAGCGAGATCTTGTGGGAAGGTTATCCGCGTTACGGGCAGCCTGGTCGTCGATCGTGGAGGGGAGGTTACGAAGGAGATGCGCTTGGGGCCTGAGCGCAGGGCCACGGAAATCTCTGCATCGTGCTGTTGTTCCAGCCCAGAGTGGATTTTTTCAAGGTACGCGGCCGCTTGGCAAGACAAAATGGCGCCAAAGATGCAAATAAGTCCTTGAATCAGTACAGTGATCCCCGGCGTGGAAGAGGAAATAATTAAAAGTGCGGCCATGCACAGAAGCAAGGTGGAGAGGCGAAGGACGAAAATTAATGGAGCCGGGGGGTGGGGTAAGCGATGGATGCTTAAGTATGGTTTGGGAGGCATTTTATCCCGGCGGTCGTTGTGTGCGATGGCATCCGCCGCACTCAAGTGTTCTGAAGGCAGGTGCTCCAAAGGGGGAGTCGGACTGTCTTTCATGAAAATACTGAATCGAATCCGAGTATGATGTGTCAGAAATATTATGAAATCCCGACAGCTCTCTAGGTCCATTTTGTCGCTTGTGTCATGGCAGGGAAATATTGATAGTAATAGGCTTCAGTGATAGGCGTCAGTGCCACGTACAGGGGACGGAACAAGATCGATGTCCGTCACCACAACACGTAAATCCGAGCCAGGCCCTTTTTGGTCGCCACGATCCATCCGAAAGGCCCGTGTGCACAATATGGTGTTCATTCATATCAATTAACGTTTTGTGGTAGACATCATGCACGAGGGGTGGGTGCCTTGGTTGTCTGGAAGTGCAACGATATGTCATGTTGAGGATCTCTCCCGCCGCCAGTGTCGGAAAGCATTTCAGGGGCAATAAACCCACTTATGCCTACGCACCAACCGCGCGACATAGATTGTACCGCTGCTATGCGCACAAGAACATTGTCTCCCACTTCGCTTGAAGCCGCCGGTCCTGTATGCAGGCTTCGTAGACTCTTGTGGCAAGGTTGATCTATCGAAAAGCTCGGTTGTCAACAACGTTGACATCTTGAAGTTTTGAGGTCGAAAAACGTGGCATACTTTGCGTGATTATTGTACCCGATACTTTGCGTAAAACTTTCAATTGCCACGTCAAAAACCAAAAAAAAATCACATGTCGCATTCTGATCAGGTGGTTGATCCTGTAGAATAATTGTGTGGTGTGAGAAAGCAAATGGCACGGCTGCGTGGCAGCATGGGCCTGGGGAGCAACAAGGGATCGTTCCACCCAAACTTTGTTTTGTATGGCTATGTGGCTTTTCAAATAAAAACCACCCGGCTCATGCGTCACTTAAAGAAATAATCAAAGGCTACAAAGACGCTACGTCGTAAAACGTGCCAAGACAATTCGCACTTTTCTTTCATGGCTATCTAAAGCTCACGGATCTGCATTCGGTCGAGGTGGTGCTACCTCCAAACCGTTCAGCATCCCTATCGCCTTACCCTTCTACCACCCTTCATCAATCACTTGTGCACATGTCTTCCATTCAAACCTCGTCCACATTTTCCCCCTCCCCCTCTTTCTCTTTCCGCTTTTCCAATGCTTGTCGGAAATTTGCCAGTAAGGTCGCTTCTTTCTGTTTGTTCTCCTCGAGCTGAATGAGCGCTAAAGCCTTCTTCTCCAGGGCTGTATAGACCTAAGAAGTGGAGAGTGAAAAAAAGCAGAGTTCCAGTGAGGTGGACAGGAATACAAGAGTGGGGTTTAAGCTCAACCCAGACAGGGACAAAGGTATAATTTACAGCCCCAAGAGGGAAAAAGGATCCATGGGCCGGAGGAAAAAGAAGAAGCATCAAAACAAGGAGGGTAGTGGGCGCATGTCCCCGCAAGAGAATAGGAACACAGAGGCATGACGCACCTGGTTCTCTTTGCGGATACGAATGGCGTTCATCCGCTTGTGCCGGTTGCCTGGGAAGGGGGAAGGGGGAGAGGAAACATGAGGAGAAAGAGACAAGGGCCTCCACATTCATCCATTTCATCGTATTTAACCGACTCCTTTTCTCTTTCCCCGTTCGACAGCCTCGCTTCTTATAAAAACGGCGGCTATTGCTCCATCCCACCCTCCTTCCCTCCTTCCCTCCCTCCCTCTCTCCCTCCCTCCCTCCC
>NW_005803852.1:49031-62818 GCF_000240725.1 Microchloropsis gaditana
CTCCGCCGGTCTAGTTCCTTCTGGATTTCCTCCCGGGTGATGTGCAGACGAGGCGGACATCCGTCGACAATGACACCCACGCCTCCTCCATGCGACTCTCCGAAAGTGGAAATTCGAAACAGCTGGGTGGGTATTATATTCATGAGGCAGGGGAGGAAAGAGAGGAGGTGTGAGGGATGGATGGTTGAGTACGTGATGGGCCCTTACAGACGTGGCAGACCCAGTGTCAGGACCCTCCCTCCAACCATCCCTCCTTACCCTGCCAAAAGAGTTCCCCATGCCCATTACTACGCTATTTGACCTTTTTCTGGCCCCCTTTTGCTCCTGAATGTAAATCACATAGAAGTCGTCAGCGTTAAGGGAAGCCACCGTGCGGGTTTGAAAGGGACACCTTCCCACTTTACCTTGCCAAAGGAAGAAAGCGACGTGAAGGAAAATGCCTGGTTCCCGTCCATGACACACGTGAAGAGGAGGAGAAGAGAAAGTGCTGTCGACATCATGGCAGAAAGGCCTCGTCTGTGTGGAAATACGTGGCGTCAGTGATTGTGAGTGGCTTTCAGCTCGACATTTTTCTGAAGATAAGAGCTTTCCTCCACTTCAGTAAAAATACTAATGAGAGCTTTCCTCGACTTCTGTGAGATAATCGTTCTTTTCAAGTCTATCCGCTGCTAATTTCTCCCCCCCCCCCTCTCTTCCTTTCCTTTCCTCGGTCTTCCTGTTATCCTGGTCTCAGGACTTACACAGTCGTCGTTCTGCCCTCCATAATCTACCGAGTGGCCACGGCCCTGACGTCCCAGCTCTTCCTGCTTTTTGAAGTAAAGATCCATGACAATTTCGGTGATTCACGGTGGGTTTTGATGCGGAAAGGGAACATCGGTATGTTGCGGTGGTGGAATGGATGGATGCTTGAGTTGCCGTTCGAGGTAGTGAGTCCTTTTCCATCATATTCGCGCCATTTTTCCTTTATTTCTTGCTCGGCCATCAGCTAGCATCATCGAGGTTTGATAAAGTCCTTTTTCATCATATTCGCGCAATTTTTTCCTTTGGAAGCCTTCAACTTCCAGCCTTGCCAGCCTAGAAACACATAACCCACCTGCTGGACAAGTTTAATAGCTCGTTGGATTATTAAAGGGCTACTGAGACTTTGATTACTTGTTTGAGAAAAATCTTCCTAATGTGTACTTTTGAAGGCGAAAAGAAAATGTCAGAGGCTCTTCAAGCAGAAGCGCTCTGAACCACGATGGAAGGTAAATATTTGCTTACATATGTCCCACTCGTGTAAAGGTTAAAAATGCCATTTTCACGAAATTTCGGTATAATTCACATTGAAAAGGTGATATATTAGTTCTCTGCATTTATTGGATGCTTTTCGTGGACATGTGTATGATGAGATGATAATCAAAGTTGAGGGACCGGTGCGCGTGTCCTCAACTTGTCCCCGCCTCCGCACGGCGGTCCTGAAGCTTCTTTGACCCCACGTGGGGGGAGAAAATGAATGGGCACGAGTGGCTAAGTGGGCACCACGTGGACTAGCGTACTGTTTTCATGAAAAAAAGGTAGGGGCTATTAATCAAACAGGCGTCGTAGCCCTGTTTTCTGAGGGAAAAAGCGAAGAGGAACAGGACACGTACTCATGAGTGGCACATGAGCGGATTTCGGAGGGCAGCCAGTTCTTTGGCTCTGTCACATACACACATGCATGGCCTTTTTCTGATGTAGAAATTGTGCGTGGCCGTTTGTCATTACGAGTCACATTCGCACGTGTGGCTCCTTTGTTTCATGTCATCCACGTTGTGTGTACTTTTAATGTCCGTCAGAGGTTGAGAGATAACTTCGTACGTTGTTCTGTTACACGCATTCCCTTGGTGCCTGGGAGAATGAGATGAACGCTCCGATGTTAGAAAATCAACAAGTGGAAAGGTAGTAAATTGCTTCAGTGGTTGGGACAGCCCTGTTGACCACGAGTAAAGCGAAGCACTTCATTATCATCAAAGTGCGTGCGAAATGGAATGGGAAGGAGGATGAAAACAGGACAACGAACGTACTTAAAACACGTGCCTAAAACCTGAATCCAACATCTCAACATCATGCAAGACAGGAGAGCGACGGACTCGGAGCCACCATCTTTGTAGATACCCAACGTATCGTGTCGCCGCTGCGCACGTAGGAAGAATCTCTGTCGAGTACAGGTAGTATCACTTCTTCCATAAACTCCGGGCAGACCGGCAGCCACGGGAAGGCTCCACACCACTCTGGCCGCCACAAGGATTTTAAGCTCAAAGCGATCTGTGGTGCTTCCGT
Organism: Microchloropsis gaditana; assembly: GCF_000240725.1. NCBI lineage: Eukaryota > Eustigmatophyceae > Eustigmatales > Monodopsidaceae > Microchloropsis > Microchloropsis gaditana. The sequence continues at coordinate 51,333 of NW_005803852.1, forward strand.
CGTCATCTTGTGTAGAAGCCACCTGATTGTCCCTGTGCGCCTTACCCAGTGCAAGCATGTATCTGTTCAAGAGTAAGAAAAAGTAAGTTCCTCGAGAATGCAGGGTGAGAAGGAAGGGAGAGGGAACAAGGAGAGAAACAAGGAGGAGAGATGAGTAAGGTGCGAAAGACAGAGAGATATTACGGATCCAGGAAACCTGACACTTTGTCACAGAATCCTGACGTAGTAAACTCACAGATTTTGGTTTCTTACATCATTCCAGGCCTGCTGGCAAGGGCGGATCTCCTTATGGTCATAAGCAGAAGATTGACGACCATGAGAGGACCTACAACCTTCACTACCGCAAACAAGAGCAGCCCCAACCAGGACACCGGTATCAAGTGAACCCGCAGCACGGACACGTTCCGGGCCTTTCCCCTCTCGAGCACGTCCACCCCATCTCCCCCGAACATGACTCGTGGCAACACCACGGTGGCCGGGGCTCTTACCCTGCGAACGACCCTTGTCTGAGAGACCAGGGTTACTACCACCATGCCCCGCCATACCAGCCGCAGGAAAACGGAGAGCACTGCGGCACCCTGGATGGAAGGGGCCGTTGGCCCGTCTGCCAACGTCCCAAGATGCAAAGCATCATTGCGGACGAACAGGACGCCCACACTGCTGCCACCTTTGTGTTTGACGAGGATGAGTACAGTAGCTACGATTCCTTTTCCAACCCTATCCCAGCTGGGCGGCTGCGGCAGTGCCCGCCACCGCAACACCGACGACAGCCACCACAGGGGGGAGGACAGCCACCACAGGGAGGAGGACACCGGTACAATTTCTTCCTTTCCCCCTTACGTGGCAGCAAGAAAAGGCAGCAATCCGTCGCAGCGGCCGCAGCGCCCACACAAAGTGACCTGCCGACGTACCGATTCCCGCCTCAATCCCAGCCACAGTGCCACAATGAGAACGGACGCGAAGGAGGGTACGTGCATCGGATCCACCCCTTTCCAACCGAGAAGGGGTTGCAGACGCAGGACCCGCGTGGTCCAGAGCGACATGAGCAACGAGGGACGGGGCGGCAGCTGGAGCCTCTGGGAGAGCCTAATGTGTCGTTGCATCGAGACGACGGCGGGACGGACGACCTGTCCTCTACCCTTCCCCGGACACCACCCGGCTCGGATTCTCTGCCTTTGCCACCCCTCGCCGGTGGGCGCCCGCGTCAGGTGATGGGGCAGTACGAGATTCTGGAAACCTTGGGGAAAGGCATGAGCGGGAAGGTGAAGAAGGCTCGGCACATCCAGACAGGGCAGGAGGTGGCGTTGAAGATCGTCGACAAATCAAAGGTGCGTGGGGAGGAGGGAGGTCTGAAACGTCCAGGGGAGATCAGTCGGGAGGCGGCGGGACTATTCCATCCCACGGCTAGCCCCACCTTAAGTTACCCCGGTGTGCGGGCACCCGACGAGGATGGGGATTCGTCGGTTGGTTTCCAGGGTCGTGGTACCCTCCCCTCATTTTTTCCATCTATTGGAGATTGTTGCCTTGTTGTTTTTGGACGGTCATACCCACGAGCATCCCTTTTCCATGGGACCTACTCGATTTCTTCATGGGGGTTCCTTACATCTTCCTTTCTCTTCTTTTTTGGAAAAATGTCAGGCTGTCAAACGCACGCTTCTTCAGCTTCGCACCGAAATCACGGCCTTGAAGACCGTGCGCCATCCCAACGTTCTGGAGCTTTTGCACGTGGAGCTTGACGCAGTTTACGTGAAGAAAAATGGGACCAAGGTAGGGGGGAGAATGGGAGGAGGGGGGAAGGGTTTGAGGAAGCGAGGGAAGGACGAAAACAAGCAGTAAAGAGGGGAGCGAAGCCATGATGGGGATCATCGGAATAGTACAGTCTCTTATCTCTGTCAACTTTTTTCCCTTGATCAACCACCCGCGCCTTTTCGCTCACTCCACCCCAGGTACCCTCGATTGCCCTGGCCTTACAGCTCGCCGCGGGTGGCGAATTGTTCGATTTTATGATGTATACGGGTTATTTTCGGGAAGATATAGCCCGCACGCTCTTCCGGCAGCTGGTTGGGGCCATGCAGGTATGACGACGGGGAGGGAGGGAGAAAGTGAGGGAGGGAGGGAGGGAGGGAAGGAGGAAAAGGATGAGGCGGAGATCTTAGAGGCACGGTCTCTTCTTCGTCATTTCGACCCTTTCCTCCTCTATTTTTCTTGGTACGTCAGTACTGCCACGATCGGAACATCTACCATCGAGACATCAAGCCGGAGAATTTGCTTTTGGACTCCTTTTTCCAACTTAAGGTCCGTGAGACAGGCAGGCCCTGGGGGGAGAGGGGCATGAGTTGATGAGACCACACGACGTGGTACGGGGGGCTGGGCGTTTTTAATCGATCAATGTTCATGCATCATCGATATACTCTCTCTTGTCACCAAGCACACTCACGCGCCCTCCCCGTCGCCCGCCCGCCCTTCCTTTTGCGTACGCTTTCTTTCCCTCCCTCGCGGCAGATCGCCGACTTTGGCTTGGCCGCCATCCGTTCCGATCCATTGGACGTGTTGCGGACCGAGTGCGGGACTCGCTCGTACATGGCACCGGAGATTTTACAGCACGAGGGTTACGAAGGGGGAAAAGCGGACGTGTGGTCGATGGGGGTGGTGCTCTTCATCCTCTTGGCGGGGAACCCTCCCTTTCAAATGGCGCGACGGGGGGACTGGTGGTTCAACGCCTTGTTGGAGAACGATTGGGAACGGTTTTGGAAGGCCCATTTAAAGTACGCCCCCCATTTCCCTCCGGCCGCCCAGACCTTTCTGTCCTCCCTTTTTGAGCCCTGTCCTTCCCGCCGGCCTAGTACGGAGCAAGTGCTGCATTCCGAATGGCTCGCCGGTCCCTGCCTGACGCCGGACCAGCTCCACGCGGAAATGGCGGCCCGGCAAGCAAACGTGGCGCGGGAGAAGGCAAAAGAACGGGAGAAGGCGAAAGCCGAGAAACTGCGCAAGGCACAGGAATCTCAAGCCGCCGCCGCGGCAGTGGCCCAGGCCCGTGGAACGTCCACAGCCGACGGACCTGGGATGTCAGGGCTTGCGTCCCACAACGCGGTGGCGACGGCTGTCCCGGACGTGACGTGTGGGAGCGACGTGATGTTCCAGGACCACATGACGCGCCGGCGGTCCGTGAGTGGAGGGGAGGGCGAGGTGGAGGTGGTGGGGCTGGCGGAGGGCGGGGAAGGGGGTATGAAAGAAGGTGGGGATGGACGCACTCGGAAACAAGCCCCGCTTTTGCCGTCTGAGAAAGGACTGAAGGCCTACACGTACTTTTATTCCCACGCGTCCGACTCGGAGGAGCTTTTGGACCGGCTGCATTTCGTCTTGATGATGCGCATGTCGGCGACGATCAAACCACGGGAGCATACCCAGCAAGAGGAGTCGGAGGGTGCCGGCTTCCACCTGCGGTGCCTGGTCCCCCTAACGGCCGCAAAAGTGCGGATGGACGTACGGCTGTGGCGGGTGGAGGACGAGGGGGAGGGAGAGGGGGAGGGAACGAAGGTGGTGTTGCACGTGGTAGAGGCGGTGCGGAAGGCGGGGGACCCTGTCCTCTTCCATCGCTTGTACAACAACTTGAAGAGAAAGGTGGAGGAGGAAGAGAGAGTGACGGCGGGGAAGCTGGGAACGCCGGAATCGGGGCTTGCCTTGCCTTGCCTCTTACCCGCCACACCCTCCAGAGAGGCGCGAACGAAGGCGACCGAAGCAGGGATGGAGGGAGGGGGGGAGAGCGGGAAGGAGGGGGAGGAAGAGTATCCGCCTCCGGAGCCTTTGCACGAGGAAAGAATGAGCGATCTGGTGGGAATGCTGTAAAGAGATCGAGGCGGAGAGGTAAATAGGGGAGAAAGAGACGTTTTTAGCAGGGAAGATTTACGCGCAGAGAACCCACGAGAGATGGCGAAACGGGGGAGAAGGGATCAAAGAGTGAAGGCAGGGAGGAATCAGTAAGAGGGTAGTGTAAGGAGAAGGTCGGAAGTGTACGAGGTATACGTGTGAATGAAAGACCGTGGAAACATATGGCAATATTCCTCATTTGAAGAGAGGAGGAAGGTCGACGGCGTCAGAAAAGATAAGAGAGCGGCAGTGGTAGATTTAATCGGGAAGAAGGAGGAAGTTTTAGCGTATAGATATGTTGTGGTTGTATACGAGCAACAGGTATGACGGGTGCGAGCGCGCCTTGACCCAATCCCATTTTTATGCTATGCCTCAAACAAACGTCACGGTGTGACGAACAGCTACGATTGCAACGCACACAACGGTTACGACTGACGTAACGGTTGCAACACACGGAAAGGTTGCAGTAAAATGTCATGCATCAGGTATTCACATGCATGCGGTTCAAAACCTGGTGACATTTCAGGGTAGGAATAAGCACGACAAAGGGGGGAAATACAGAAGTTGTAACTGGAAAAGACGTGTCATACGGGTAGAGGAGAGGTGCCCGAGTCTTTTTTGAGGAAGAAGAATCCCGTGTACGTCATGCACAGAAAAGAGAACATTAGACTCTGTTGGAAGTGGCAAGGGAGAGAGAAACTCTCTGTAAGAGCAGCGAAGGATGCATGCAGGATGTGAAGAAGCAGATACAGAAGCAGTTAGACGAGTGGCATGCTAAAAGACAATACAGCACAGCCCTCGGAGTCTAGGGCGTTCACGGGGCCGCGTACAGCTTTTGAAGCTATCAGCTTTGAGGGTAGATAGCATTTAAGAATTTTAAAAAAGGGGAATGAAGGGAGTTGATTAATATACTAATGGCTTGTACTTTCCGCGAGCAAATTAATGTACGCATGATGAATAACAAACGAGGCACCGGGACATCCTGCAAGTATGAGGCACGTGGGTGGCTGCGTTGTTGAAGAAATTACCAAGACTCGAAACGGAATGTAAAAAGACAGCTTACGCCCTCGACGCGGAATGTGACGAAATATGTTGTCTTGACTTTTCCCATGGGAATTTATCATGCTTTGGTGCTGACGAGATCGATAATCTTCACATCTTCCCTTGTGAAATGTTTCCGTCATTCGGTCTCTCCATAGTTTTCAAAGGGAAACAAAAACAATTAAAACCTCTTCATTGACACAAAGCGCCAATTATTGGCAGATAATATGATTGCAGGCTTCTTGCATGTTAGACCTCAACTGATTTCGCTCCAAGTGGTAATTACGATATCAGATCAATTATCTTGCACCTCGCAATACGGGTTCACATTTAAATTCTCAGTCTGTGTACTCTTGTCAAGAAACTTGATTGTGAAGTTATATATCTGCAATCTCTTCATTATTACAGGCGAGGTCGGGAAAGTTTTTGGTCGATACTGTACTGTAGAGGTCTGTGCGAAAAAGCGTGTTACAATTCGTAGGCACAAGGCGCTCAGAGCAATTAATGATTTGTCATTGTCATGTTTAAAACGGGTTGCTAAGGAATATTTTGAGCAGCTAAATGTTAATTCTACGAGATCAACAAATAATGCCGTATTAAATATGACTTGTATGAGGCCATTAATGTGTTGTATTGATATTTATGTGGGTCGTATGTATTAACCTCCTCGATGTTTGCCAATTCAAAGCTACTCCATCAAGAATTAGAGCTTGTCATTTTTTCAAACATGGCAGTCCATGAAAGCACGGAAACGCCACCCATTGAATTATGCAGAAGCTGCTCAGGATGGATGGTACAATCTCAGATGTTCACTCCATTGATGAATAACTACCAGTCGGACGTGATGTGTATGGGAGCGAATCAGGGCAATCACGCTATCCTCAATCGTACTGCATAAGGACAACACGTGCATAATTGCTTTTCCAGGCAAGCAACCACCCGTACGATCTCGCGAGGCGCTCGCATGGCATGTGTGACGCAATCTGAAGGCTTAAGCTACTCACGGCTCAACTTATGTCGTTTTTTAAGGCCTTCTTGTAAAGCCTTCATAACCCTCCCATTGACCTCCTCCCTTGGTTGCACAAGCCTCAGGGGTTGGCATTATGTATAATTGCTACACACCTCGCGTCGCCACGAAGACACAAGTCAGCACGCTACAAACCAACAGCGAAATTCAAGCGCAAAGAAAAAAGGATGATACAGGACCATCACCGGCGAGAAGCGAGGTAAAGGCAGCTTGACATGTTTCATAGCTCGCATCCCTCTGTATTTTGCACTCCTCATTTCGGCAAACAGCTGTCGAAGAAAGAAGCGTCGCTCATTTCTTGCTAAACGACAGTCTTTTCGCATGGATGGACGGGCCTACAACCAGCTTCGGCCTGTATTTATAGACCTGAATACGGTCAGTCATGTACGTGCCATTCCATTCCCTGTACTTCCTCTTATAAAGAAAGGATGCAGACCTCCACGCGTCTTTTTATTCCTCCCTTGGCTACAGGACGCCTTCTTATAGCTTTCTTTCACGCGCTCAATTGATTGTCCTTCCTTGCGTCCTCCTATTTCTCGTCCTATATCAACAGGCCTCTGGCTCGGCATATTTGGAAATGGAGCATACCAAAGTGCTCGTTGCGGTGTACGGACCCAAAGCACGTCAAGACGTGGAATTCAGTGACGAAGGTAAACTTATATGCGATTTCAGGTACTCTCCCTTCGCCCTCCGGGCCCGCAGGCCGACGGGGAAGGAAAAGGGAGGGAGGGAGGGAGGGAGGGAGGGAGGGGGGAGGGTGGGGGGGGAGGGCCCCGAACGGGACGAGGAACGTGCCGCTTCCCGGACGGTCTCGCAAGCCTTGGAGGCGTCAGTGCAGCTGGCAAAGCTGCCCAAAAGCGTGGTGGAAGTCTTCGTCTTAGTCTTGCAGACAGACGGGGGCGAGGTCGGAGCGGCCATCTCCTGCGCCTCCCTGGCACTCGCCGAGGCGGGTATCGAACTCTTCGGGCTGGTCGCGTCCTGTGAAGTGGTGGCTTTCACGCCCAGCGAGGGTAAAAGGGAATGGAGGGTCCGCGTAGACCCGACCGCGGCGGAGGAAGGCGGGGAGGAGGGCGGACGGGAGGGTGGGAAGGAGGGAGGGGTGGTAGGGTTGGCCTTGATGCCGGTATCGGGTGAAGTCACGCAAGTATGGCAGAAGGGTCGTCTGGACACTCGAGGGAGCGAAAGGGCCTTGGAAATGGCAGCGGACGGGGCTAGGATGGTGCATGCATTGATGCGGAAGCGCCTACTGACGTACATGGAGCAGGAGGGCGGAGGGGAGGGGGGGTGGGGAGGGCTTGGAGAGATGACGAGGGATGACCGGGCAATGCGGGCACAAGACGAGAAGCACCCAGAGAGCGTGGACGGAGATGTGAAATAAAGTAAGAAAAAGTGAAAGTAAAGCCGTCGGCGACGGGGGTGGAGGACAGAGCCCAACCTAGAGGCCTTGCCTGGTCACCAGCCTTGGGCCGTGGAGTATCTGTCAGACGCCCCTTTTATTTTCAAAGTACCCGTGCTCTTTACAAGGCGGGCGTCGCATGCTTTGAGGTGGGGAGACCCTCATTCCACAGTCACACCCCGACCGGGGCACGTCGAGTATAGGCTGTTGCCCGTCACAGGGGTTCCGGCGTACCGATCACCTCCAGGTGACATCCCATTCCCAAAGACAAAGAGCTCCAGGCGCTGGCTCCAGCCTTCCGCTCACAGACATATACACTCCACCCGTACCCCACCACTCCCAACGCCCATCGGTGGAGGCTGTGGCTTTCTCTTTTCAAATTCAAACAGTTAACGGCTGGTGACGGTCGAGGCGTGCATTTTCCTCAGGTCCGTAGCGGGACGCGCATGACTAACAGTGCATCCATGGCTACCGCCAGTGGTAGCCCCCTTGTTTCCCTTTCAGCGGTCGGAGCCCGCATGCCTTGGTTGTTGCCAGGGGAAGGGGCGGGTGCGAGGACGAAGGAGGCCGACCGGGGGGGTGGGGGAAGGTGCAGAGGGAGTTCACCGCGCGTGGTAGAGGTGGGAAGGACGAAAGAGGAGGAGCGCCGGAGACTCTTGGGCCCAAGGCTGCCAAGGGCGAGGTCGGGGCAGAGGGTGGGCGTGCCTGGAGCGTCCTGCCCCTCCTGGACGGTTGAGGTGTCGGCGCTCCGTGGGAAGCGGTGAGACGAGAGAGGGGTAGGAGCAGCAAGCGTTTCTTCCTCCCGAATATCCTCGGAGGCCCCATACAGAAGGTTGGTGGTATCCCGGGGTGAAGTTTCCTTAACCAAGGCTACTGGTGCCATGGCGGGCTTTGCGTCGTCCTCCCAGGAGGATGAACGCTGGCGACAAGGCGGGGGCAGCCGGCTGGAGGGGATCCTCCCCTTCTTTCCCGGTCCACACGCTCCCAAGGCTGCTTGTGCAGCGATTGCTGAGGGTGTGGCGGTTGTGTTGCTTGCGAAGGCGGGGGAGGGGCGTCCCTGGACTGCTGCGGCTTTCCCCTCGAACGGCACGCGGAACGGGTATCCGGCGAAGAGGGAAGAGGGAAGGGAGGGGAAAGCCGGGCCCGAGGCCGCTTGAAGTTGCAGGCACGAAGACAGCTGCCTGCCCTCCCTCCCGCCCTCCCTCGCTTCCTCCTCTCTTTCGTCTCCTGCACGTTCCTCGCCGGGAATAGGTCCGTCATGAATCCCAATGACTGTCCACCCCCCCGCCTCCGCCCCGTCCTCCCTCCCCTCCTCCTCCTCCTGGTCCTGCTTCCTTCCCTCCCCCTTTTCCTTGGCTCCCGCGCCTCCCTCCTTCATCCCCGATCCAGACGAAAGCCGGTGCCGTGCTGCGTTTCCCGCCTCCTTCCCTTCCACGGCCACCTCGCCTTCACATCCCCTCAGTCCCCCATAAAATCTGACACGCAAGGTAGCACCAACGGCAGCCCCACTGGCAACGAGGCACAGGATTCCAATCACACAGAGCAAGACTACCCGGAGAATACCCTCTTCCCCGCCCCTTCCTCTCCCCCGCGTTCGGAGGGAGGAAGGGGCATCCGAGGCAGGGGGGGAGGGCGGGAAGGAGGGAGGTCGAGAGAAAGCGGTCCCCGCGAGGCTAAAGACCCAGAGGGCGTCAACGAAAAGTAGGACGGCGGATAGAGAGAGGAGGAAGGTCAATCGCTTATCGCGGGAAAGACGATTATGGGGGAGGAAGGGAGGGAGGGAGGGAGGGAGGGGAAGGAAGGAGGCAGGACTGTCGGCGCGGGGAGTGGCAGGACTGGATCCTCCCCTCCCTGATCCCATGCAGCTCCCCCACCCCGTCCTTTCTCCCTGTCCTCCACATAGTCCTGGTAGTGCCCCCACCCACACCCATGTTGTCCTGCCACGCCGTGGTCCCCCTGGGGAACGACCACCTCCTCCTCCTCCACCACCTTCCATCTCCCTTCCTCCGCCTCCCTTCCCCTGCTACGCCCCGCCATGTGGTGGAGTGAAGTATTCTGATGATTCTCTTCCCCATTCTCTTCTGCGTGAGCGAGATCTTGTGGGAAGGTTATCCGCGTTACGGGCAGCCTGGTCGTCGATCGTGGAGGGGAGGTTACGAAGGAGATGCGCTTGGGGCCTGAGCGCAGGGCCACGGAAATCTCTGCATCGTGCTGTTGTTCCAGCCCAGAGTGGATTTTTTCAAGGTACGCGGCCGCTTGGCAAGACAAAATGGCGCCAAAGATGCAAATAAGTCCTTGAATCAGTACAGTGATCCCCGGCGTGGAAGAGGAAATAATTAAAAGTGCGGCCATGCACAGAAGCAAGGTGGAGAGGCGAAGGACGAAAATTAATGGAGCCGGGGGGTGGGGTAAGCGATGGATGCTTAAGTATGGTTTGGGAGGCATTTTATCCCGGCGGTCGTTGTGTGCGATGGCATCCGCCGCACTCAAGTGTTCTGAAGGCAGGTGCTCCAAAGGGGGAGTCGGACTGTCTTTCATGAAAATACTGAATCGAATCCGAGTATGATGTGTCAGAAATATTATGAAATCCCGACAGCTCTCTAGGTCCATTTTGTCGCTTGTGTCATGGCAGGGAAATATTGATAGTAATAGGCTTCAGTGATAGGCGTCAGTGCCACGTACAGGGGACGGAACAAGATCGATGTCCGTCACCACAACACGTAAATCCGAGCCAGGCCCTTTTTGGTCGCCACGATCCATCCGAAAGGCCCGTGTGCACAATATGGTGTTCATTCATATCAATTAACGTTTTGTGGTAGACATCATGCACGAGGGGTGGGTGCCTTGGTTGTCTGGAAGTGCAACGATATGTCATGTTGAGGATCTCTCCCGCCGCCAGTGTCGGAAAGCATTTCAGGGGCAATAAACCCACTTATGCCTACGCACCAACCGCGCGACATAGATTGTACCGCTGCTATGCGCACAAGAACATTGTCTCCCACTTCGCTTGAAGCCGCCGGTCCTGTATGCAGGCTTCGTAGACTCTTGTGGCAAGGTTGATCTATCGAAAAGCTCGGTTGTCAACAACGTTGACATCTTGAAGTTTTGAGGTCGAAAAACGTGGCATACTTTGCGTGATTATTGTACCCGATACTTTGCGTAAAACTTTCAATTGCCACGTCAAAAAACCAAAAAAAAATCACATGTCGCATTCTGATCAGGTGGTTGATCCTGTAGAATAATTGTGTGGTGTGAGAAAGCAAATGGCACGGCTGCGTGGCAGCATGGGCCTGGGGAGCAACAAGGGATCGTTCCACCCAAACTTTGTTTTGTATGGCTATGTGGCTTTTCAAATAAAAACCACCCGGCTCATGCGTCACTTAAAGAAATAATCAAAGGCTACAAAGACGCTACGTCGTAAAACGTGCCAAGACAATTCGCACTTTTCTTTCATGGCTATCTAAAGCTCACGGATCTGCATTCGGTCGAGGTGGTGCTACCTCCAAACCGTTCAGCATCCCTATCGCCTTACCCTTCTACCACCCTTCATCAATCACTTGTGCACATGTCTTCCATTCAAACCTCGTCCACATTTTCCCCCTCCCCCTCTTTCTCTTTCCGCTTTTCCAATGCTTGTCGGAAATTTGCCAGTAAGGTCGCTTCTTTCTGTTTGTTCTCCTCGAGCTGAATGAGCGCTAAAGCCTTCTTCTCCAGGGCTGTATAGACCTAAGAAGTGGAGAGTGAAAAAAAGCAGAGTTCCAGTGAGGTGGACAGGAATACAAGAGTGGGGTTTAAGCTCAACCCAGACAGGGACAAAGGTATAATTTACAGCCCCAAGAGGGAAAAAGGATCCATGGGCCGGAGGAAAAAGAAGAAGCATCAAAACAAGGAGGGTAGTGGGCGCATGTCCCCGCAAGAGAATAGGAACACAGAGGCATGACGCACCTGGTTCTCTTTGCGGATACGAATGGCGTTCATCCGCTTGTGCCGGTTGCCTGGGAAGGGGGAAGGGGGAGAGGAAACATGAGGAGAAAGAGACAAGGGCCTCCACATTCATCCATTTCATCGTATTTAACCGACTCCTTTTCTCTTTCCCCGTTCGACAGCCTCGCTTCTTATAAAAACGGCGGCTATTGCTCCATCCACCTCCTTCCT